>NC_032023.1:2459238-2482743 GCF_001865875.1 Lupinus angustifolius | reverse complement strand
TCTCTCTCTCTTCTCCTTCATTTTCGTTCTTCCTCTCTCTGTTTTCTCTGTTTTACATCATATAAATTTAGGTTGCTCTTCATGTCTAAAGCTTTCATTTTTTAGACTTTTTTTATCATTTCCACATCTTCTGCCCCACAAATTTTCAGAAAAATGCTTAATAATTATGTTTTTAACTTAAATATGTTTTAAAAACATATTTATATAAACATAATTATGAAGCATTTTTCTGACCAATTACAGCCTGATGGCACATGGAGTGGTGCAAATTGTGGGACTGAAGATGTGCTCCCCTAGATTTTATATTTGCGGTTCATTTTCCTAGTTTCTGATTGTTAATTTGCATAAGTGCATCTAGTTAAAGTTAGTTTTCTGTCAAGTTGTTGGATTTCCCATTGGGTCTTCTTTACCAAATTACCTTGTAAAATTTGTAAGGCACTACCTTCTTTTTGTCAAAATAATATTTGTCCTTTACACTCCTAAGGCACCACTTTTAGAAAATCCATCTTTATTTTTCATATAAAATATATATTAAAGAGAATAGTATAAATTAAACATAACTTGTCAATTTCTTTAGCATATTTAAAGAGGCCATGAGCATAAGTTTTGTATCTCAAAACTGATGCTAGAAAAACTATATTCTGAATGAAGTTTTCAGACTTGAAAAAGGGCCATTGAGTATTCTAGCATAAGATTCCCTTCCTGCCATAAGCACCAGAAAATAGCAAAGTTTGAACACTGCCACAGTATCTTACGTTGTGCTTGGTTTGTCTTCTGTTTTCATTTTTAGTTAATATCTTTTCACCAATATTTACAAAAAGCCACCTTGTTTTCAGTTTGCTTCCTGTTTTTGAAATTGTCTGAACAGGAAACAAATTGAGTCAACAAAATTAAGGTTTGATTGTTGTTGTTCCAAAATAGGAAACAGATGTAAAAACATGGTCACATTTTTTTAAATATTACTGGAAATTAATACAGATAACAAACTAAACATCCCTTAGCTTCTTCCTGCGAGACAAATTCTATAAATTTAATTGGGAGAAAATGATGCAAATGCCAACGGAGGACCCCATATTCTCCTAAAATTCCTGAACAATTTATTCCCAAGGAAATTGCTGCAGAACAATGTGAAAACTGAAAAGAGATGAGCTCCAATATCTTAGTTGGATTAGCTTAGCTTACACAGATTGGGTGTGAGCGTGTGACAAAGCAGTGACATGTACATACTTCTGAAGCAATCGTTGGTGTTTATCCTATTAAGAATAATTGTTAAAACAAAACATTGATGTTAGAGGGAGCTAGATGGTTTTATCACGAAGGACTATATCTCTCTTAAGACAATTGTTCAAAAACTGAATAAGATTTACAGCAGAAAACACTCGAAAAACGAACCCACCAAATTCTCTTGTCAGAAGGATTGTCTTATTAATTTGGGAAAGTACACAACTCCCCTTAAACTTTTCCCCGTTTGCAACCTGGCACTTGAACAATAAAAATTATTCCATTTAATTCTTGAACTATAAAAGTTTTCACAAGTGGTTTGAAATTATCATATTTGAGCTCCACCCTTAATTCTTGAACTATAAAAGTTTTCACCTGTCCAGAAACAATCTTGGAATTGGAGTTTATTTATTTTGTTTTTTGTTTTTATTAGGAAGTTGGATACCTACAGCGTGTTCTATCTCGAACTTTGAATGAAGAAGATGTTCAAGCGATTTTCAGGTAAGAATCTCATTCTGTCTGTTCTCTTTATTGTTATTTTGGGGAAAGGTTATAATCAAGAGTAAAGAACAGAGTCTGTGGTAGCTATTGCTTCTTATCAGATAACTGCCTTGTAGGCTGTAGCCTACAAGTAACATTTAATACTGGTTATCTTTTCTCAAATCTTTTTTTATAATTTTTTCCAATTGCTATAAATTTTGATTAGAACATGAAGTCTAAGTTATCATGTGCCTTATATTTTTATGCAGCTGTTATGCTATTGTAAGGCCGAAAATTTCTTGCTTATTAGGTGAATCTTATTATTGTCCTAAGAAGGCTCTACTAGTTTTGCTGATAAATTTCTTGCATTACATTCGTGTGCCTGTAATGTTTTATTTGAAATTCTACCGCACAACTATAAGACCTACTATGTTATATAGGATTGAATGTTGGGTGGTAAAATGACAATAAGAGAATAAACTCATTGCAACAGATATGAGAATGTTGCGTTGAATTTGTGGACACACCAGACAAAATAGAATTAGGAATGATGCACTATGGTGGAAGTTAGAGTAGCTCCTATTGTAGAAAAGATGGTAGAGTCGTGTCTTAGGTAATTTGAACATCTATGGAGGAGACTGTTAGAAACACCACTGAGGAGAGTAGATCAAATGGAGGTTAGTCCAATTTCTAAAGGCATATAGAGACCAAGAAAAATCATTAGCGAAACGAGTAGGAAAAATTTAGAGATCAATGATTTTCCAATTGACACAATTTATGATAGAGCATTATGTTATCATTCTATCCATGCAAATTGACCTACTTAGTGGAATTAAGGCTTTGTTTTTTGTTGTTGGTTGTTGTATTATTTTCTATAGCAAATTATGAAATCGTTTTTTTTATATTTGTTCCATTCCAAAGGAAAGAAACGTTGCTGCATTCACAGTTCAGAAAGAAAATTGATTCTATATTATGCTTACACCATACTGATTCCACAACTCATTCCTGAAATTTGCTAATTTTCAGGCAAGTGGTCATTATATTTCATTCACAAATTTCAGAAGCATTTTCAAGATTTGATATAAGTACTCCTCAAGCACAAAATAGGTATTTACTTATCCCCAATTATATTACGTGGAGCTGAAGTTTTAGGACTCATTTCAAACTGTGTTGATTTTGTTTTTTCTTCTTAATTTCCCCCCAACTTGGCAGGCTATATCGGGACATCAAACATATTCTTCTGTGCATACGGTCATTGCCATCAGGTGATTTGAGTAAATCCGATACCGCAAACTGGGGTCAGCTGGATGAATTCTCGGTACAAAGATTCGGGAGAGATACTGTTCAGTAAACCATATTGTAAATTAGTAACACAATTGCTTAAGTGGGAAGGCTAACCTACTTTGAAGACTGTTGGAGTGATTTCAACCTTCTTCATGTTGCATTTTGATGTAACACTAAGTTGAGGTGATGTTATTGTTACATTTTGTTAACTTATAGCTGATATAGATGGATCCTTGTTATCTTCTTAATCATTTGAACTTTGAGTATGGCTCCAGTGGGATGCTTTGAATCCTGTTGTTTCAATTTGAGATGAAATAATTCAGCTCTACTGCTCTGATAATATACCCCTTTATAAATAGGATGCTTAATTTTAATTTAATGTTCCTTTCAACAAATTATCAGGAAAACATGCTTGAATAGGTTGGTTGACAGTCGAATATATTAATGTTGTTTGTATAAAGCCCTAGAGTTTAAAACTTTCGTGGTTTTCTGATAGTGGTAGGTAATAGTAAAGTTAAGAAAGTTAGACACACATATTCTCCCCTTGCTTGTTTTTTGTGGAACAGTTTTGGCTGGTTTTTGTTGTTTTGTTTTGTGGCGTATAGTAAGAGACCTGGCAGAAAACATGAAATAGATTGGTATTTGTAAATATGAAAATTTGACTGGGAAATTAGTTGAATCTTCATATAATATTAAGTTAATTATCATATCTGATTTATGAGTTGTGCTAAGCATTATATACAAAAGCTTTCCTTAGCTTACTAAACCTGGATTCCATTTGCTTCTATGATTTCTTTCAGGCCTTTGATTGATCTGTGGTAGATATACAAGGTAATGTATCATTTCTGAGCATTGTGCAGCCATGATTGGTTTTTTAACTGAAGTTTTGTAGCCATCACTGTTGATATTCAATTTTTGGTTTCTCCCCATAATTGTAATGTTAAGCTGAGAATAGATATGATTCAGTTGATGATTTGAGTTTTCTTTTTCATTTTATATCTCTCTTTTGGCGACAGAAATCAATGCATCAGAATGTACACAATTTAAGAAATCTATAGTGACATTACTAATCTGTGTTCTGTTCAAGTGAATATTTTCTGTTTTCTTATAAACCATCTTTACTTAAGAATTCCTTGTGCTTTGCCTGATCAGCAACGAAGTCCTTGCAATGGGATAATTTCAAGGCTTATGGGCACAAGCGTTCCAAAATTACAAAACTCTTATACTAAATAGGATCGGCCTCTGAAAATGCCTGGATTCAGCATTATTCCCTCTTCCTTTTAGCACCACAAGACTTTGAAAATTGCACCACTCTTATTTGTTATAATTTAAAAATGCCCTTTCAACTACTCTCCTATCTACAAGTTTTATTTGAACCAATAAGACTCTAGAAACCGTTTTCATTCTTAAATCCTTATATAGAAATCAGATTATCTTTCTAAGACCTCTCCTCTTTTTGCGCCGATGATAGGACTCAAAGGACCTCTTCATGATTATAGGAGCATGACTTTCTGATGCTCTTTCCAAAGTTTTTGCTGCATAATATTTTGCACAATCTAGCTATATATAAGTTTTTTACCAGTGAATTATCTATTATTTATATGTATTATTTTTATTTAAGATTAATAATGATTAACATATGAATAGTAGATGATATTATAAAAAACTCTTACACTAATAATATATATGTTCTACAAAGTGTTTTGTATGAACCAAAATGATATACATAAATGAATAACAAAGTTATCCACAATTTACAATACATTCAAATTTAAAAAAATTTATTCAACCATTAAGCTAATAAATTTAAATAATATAATCTAATGGATGACTTTAATAATAAATGGATTTGAATTATGTATCATATGTAATGGATATGAATATATTCATTTGATAGATATCTAATCTATTAAAAAATGAAATTCTTTATTTTCAATTTTGTTCTCTATTTTAAGTTGCTTCTCACTCTGATTTTTTATCGTAACTCTTTGTTAATATCATCACTGCTATTTTTTATATCACTCCTGAAGATAATAGGGCCAATATCATCCAGCAGATTCAACATCATTATCATAATCAACCCATCACTACTTTTCCTATCAACATCTATCTCAACCTCTCTATCAACATAAATACCACCATTGTGTAGCCATCATTGAAGATAAAATCACTGTCATTGCATATATTTTACCATAATTTATATCAAATAAAAATAAGCCACTTATTTGTATAAGATAAGGGCTTAAAGAATTAAGAGAGAAATAAAAGGAACTCTATCCCTAATGAGGATTGACCCCTTGCACTAGACTAAATTTCTTCCATAATTTTATATAGGGGTGAGCAAGATCCGACCCAATTTGTAAATTTGTCTCAACCCAATGATTTAGGAATGAGTGTGACTCATCCAAATAAATAAAAAAAGGACATATCCGATTAAAAGGGATAAATCTATAGTAAAAAAAGGACGTGTTCATGTCTATGTCTGGGTCACCAGTCCACCCTTATAGTTATATCAAGAATAATTGAATAAGTATTTATCAATACCTATTATGTTCAGTCCACATAACTCAAATACCTACACTTCCACACAACATATACACACCACTTATCATATTTTCTTTATTCATTATCATTTTCCTTAGCATGCAACCATGAATCTTGATTGATAGAAAACCAGTTAATTTTTAGTTTTGTGTGACCTCCAATTTAATTTTCATTTTGTAGTTAATAGTTAGTTATTGTATTCATTTTTGTATGAACTTTTGAGTATTGTCATGTTGTTGTCATTTCAGTTCTCATGTGTTTTTTTATCATGTACAAGAACACTTCAGCTTATATTGACACTTAACAGTTTAAACCGTTTTGAAATTTTCAATGTTCTATAAATTTCATTCACGTGATTGTGATAGTTTTTAGTTTGAATAATGCAATTTATGGTTTGTAGTTTATATACTGATGTATATGAGATGCAAGTTTTAATTGAGTTTATATACATATTGTGATAATTTTGGTTGTGCATGCTTAAAGATTTGAGAAAATCTACGTTTGTCATTTTATCTTTTTCCACCCAGACTCGTCCCTATCTTGACCTGTCTTATTTTGGACTCATCCCTCACGCACATCACCCTAATTAAGGACGGGGTCAAAAATTGACCTGATCAATATTTATGGACAGCGGAATAACATGCTTAACCCGTCTCAACCCACCACACGCTCACCCCTAATTCTATACCCAAATTTAGTCTTACAATAACATGATATTCCCTATCCTTCATTGGCTAGAAAAAGTAATAATATAACTCCACTCGTCCTACATTGGTTAAGATAATATATTGATTTTTTTGTTATTATAATATTATCAACTCTTCTCTTAATGTTTAAATTATGCACATAAAATAAATTATTAAATGCCGTAAAATTGATACAATCTCACTAAAATAACACTATTTAATGTATATTAGAAATTGAATTAGAAAGTAATAATGAAATATGGGGTGAAAAAGAGGAATAACCAATAGAAGTATAGTTAGAAGTTAAATTATAAATGATATTGTGTGTATAAAATATCAAACAAAATCCAGTTTAACATCTGTCATTATAAAGTAAAAAAAAGTACACATCAAATCAAAGATAAGTTGATATAGTGAATATATTCCATCATTCATGTCATGTAAATTGTTTATACTTTATACAGTAAAATAAGAGATTTATACATGATAGTTCATCATTTGTCACTTATTTTCAATTATCGTTTTTCAAAAAATATATAATATAACTGAATGATGAATAATATGTTGATTATATATAATTTTTTATGGATATTTTACTCTTATTTATATTCAAGAAGAGAGTCAATAATAATTAACTGAATTGTTTATACTAAAAAAACGCTTACCATACAAATTCATACTTTTTATGAACAAAATTTTCCTTAAAGAAAAAAAACATGTAAAAGGAAATGATTATACTAAATTATACATGTTGCTTTAGTGATATAATAAGATCCAACTAGATATTAAAGTGATTAAAGAATCAATAATTATTTCTGAGAGTAATACTTATTAAAAAGAATAATCATACACAATATTAGAAATTAATTCCTTAACAAAAAAGAAAAGAGAATACATGTGCTATTTCGAAAAGGAAATGAGTAATTGAAGGGGGTATTGAGTGAGAGAAAGGTGTAACGGCTACTTAATTGAAATTATATAATTGTGGATTTCCAAGCACGCTCTCCAAAGCTTCCTTACTCTCCTCTCTCTCTCTCTCTTTCTCAGATTCAATTAGGGTTTTCTGTATTCTTCATTCTACCACTGCTAAACAATCATGAACATCTTCAAGAAGAAAACATCACCCAAAGGTAAATACCCTTTTCACCATCCTCTCAATTTTCTCACATTTTCCTTTTTACTTCATTTTATTAGGATCTGCTTTCAAAATTTGGACTTTTTTAACCCAACTAGTTTTTTGTTGCTGGGAAAATTTGGGTAGTAAATAAAAATGAGAACTTTCAGTCAGAGAAACGTTGAAATTATGTGCATCTTACTTTGCTAACTAGTTAGTGAACTTGGAATTATGGGTTTTGCCATGTTTATTATTTAACTGTGTTATAGTTAGTTTTGAATGAAAATGGATTGTAGAATTTTTACCATCTAATTGTGTCTAAGCATTCATTTATTTATTTATTTTATTTGTGACAGAGGCTTTGAGGACAAGCAAGAGAGAAATGTCTGTTGCAACAAGAGGTGAATTACTTAAATGGATGATTATTTGGAAGTTCGACTATTTGACTATCAGCTTGTATAACTCGATAGTGTAATTGGTTGCATAAATAGAATTGTTTATATGTGCTATGACTTGTTAAAATAGATGCCTTTATAGTAATTTTCGTAAATAGTAAGTCGTGTCTTGCCTATGTAAGTTGTACTCTGTAAACTTATGTTTCGTTTCTTTGTCGAATCTCCTCTTTCCCTTTTGCCGTTGCCTGTTTCTCCAAATTTTGATATATTTCCAAAATGTTAATTGTTTACCTCGATTGTTTCTTTTCATTTGGAGATATTTTATAAAATCTCAAATTAGCTGCCATAAATCTACATTTAGTAAGGTTTTCTTTCAAGGCCTTTCCCCTACAAAAAATACCTCATTTTTGTTTCTTCGCTTTAGTTTACCCTTTCTATAATTTTTTATATATTTCCTTAATGTCCAATCTTTGCCTGGCTGGTTTCTAGTTATCTGGCAATGTCTTTATTAAACTTAAATTAAAAATTAGCTACAGCTGTATTAGGCTATATTCCCTTAATGGGTTTTCTTCAATGATCCTTGGTTTAGTATCTCTAACCATATATCTTATTTGTTGCTGTGTGTTAAAATGGATTAGTAGGAATTTACAAGGCTTCACATTTGATATGATTTTTTAATTTCAGTGATGAAGTGCCACTCCTGTAACATATTCCTTTTTTCTTTCATTTACGCTTTCTTTATATATTTCTTGTAGGTATTGAAAGAGAGATAGCATCACTTCAGATGGAGGTACACTAATAATGACCTTGTTAGTGATTTCCTTTCTGTTTCATATTTCTTTTCAGAGTTTCACTCTCTTGTAAAGTGCAGGAGAAAAAATTGGTGGCAGAGATTAAGAAAGAAGCTAAAACTGGAAATGAGGCAAGTTTTTTCTCATTTAGGTGTAACTCATCTATTTCCTTATTGTTAATGATTCATAGTAGCATTTGTGAATTCAGTTAAGTATTTATGCAAGAATAGATTATTATTGACAATGCCAGATTGATAACCATCTTACATCACACTTGGGATAAAAATATAGTTAAACAGCCTCACATGAAGAGCCCATAAACTTTTCAGATAAAAATGTAACGATAGACCATAGATGTATCGTCCATACCATGTTCAGACTATTAATTCAGAATTCTAAATGTATGGTTGAATATTGCCTTGCTCCAGTGTGGCCATTGTATTGTACAGAACGTGAATGTTTAGTGCACAGAACATTATCTAGTATTTGGAAAGAATTTTTAACGAGACGAATCACCTATGACCGCATTGAAACTCACTTTTAGCGTGTTATAATGAAGCTGGTTTAAAGTTCAGAGCTAGAAAGTACCAAAAACATATTGAATTGCCATTTAGATTAGTTTTGACATATACAGTGTGGATTTTGGGCTCTTGTAAGCGTAAGGGTGTGTTTGTAAGAGAGGTTATTTGGGTTTAAGAGAATAACTATGAAAATAGCATATGATCTTCCTATAAGTTCTTTTTAGCTTATTTTAATAAGCTTAGCAGAGACAAACTTATGAAAATAGGCTCTTTATAACTTATTTTAAAAAAAGCTTATTGAGTAGCTTAACAGATCACTGTTTGACAGTTAAGATTCTCTATGCTATGTTGCGTGAACACTTCAAGGAAGGTGGCATACCCGTATGGTACGTACTGGGTACCGGCACTCTTGACTCTTGAGTACTCATTTGATGTCAATTGTTTCCAAGTTGTCCCATTTTGGGCTGGAAAATTATGATTTTTCCCATTTTCTTCTTTGTCACATCATAATACTATGAGTCAGATGATTAGTATCTCTTTACATTTCAGTCGGTTTTGGTTCTCAACCTCTCTTGCATCTTCATATACTTAGTATCTCATCTTCACATTTTGCTCACCTCCTAAAGATGTTTGGTTAGAGCATTACCCCTGAATATAGTTAATATTCCAATTCGAAATTATTAAAGCAAAAAGAAGTATTCCCTTAACCATTCGTATTTATCTTAGTCACACTTAAGCATTGTCTCAATGTAAAGTTCCTTGGCAATCAACTAATACTTCTGAACATTTTTTAATTTATTATACAATGTGTGGTAGAGAATGAAACTTCTTGACAAATCAATACCTCTTGGTTGTCATAATATATTTATTTTTTACATAATCTATTTCAAAATATGTACTGAAACATTCATTAGCTTCTACTTCTAAGATTTTATGGTACAGTCTTCAAATTTTAAAAATTGTACAAATCAAGGACAAGGATAAACTTGTCTCATAAACACCCTACTACCATCCCCTCGATCAAAACTTCTTACTCTCCCGCCTCTTCATGTGTTGGAACTATACATTGCCAATCATAGATGGCTCCCTACTACCGATGTTCTCAAACATCGGTGACACCACATAATTTTCTAGATCTGTATTTGATTTATTTCATCTCTTGAGTTACCTTCTTGTGGCTGCTTTATTGGTTCAGGAGGCAGATCACTGATTAAGTGATCCCCATTATCAATGCTGTTTGTACGTAACTATTGATCTACACAGTGAATAGATTTACTTAGCAGTCAATCTGCTGCATAATGCTATTCTGGACTGAGTTACTTTTACTTTCTTGATTAATTCTTCTCTGCTTCATTGAATCAAAAAATTAGCTGAGATGTATCTTGTCCTTATAGTTATAGAATAGGACTAGATGAAGTAAAAGCATAGAAGTGTGTAATACACACCCTGTGTCATGTACTAATCTTAAAGGCTAGTTTTTGAAACATACATTGTCACATTCTTACAGCTTCACACCCACATTGGGTATGATTTTTCCAATATCTCTTATATTGTTACAGCTATATAGCAATAGTGAATAAGAAGTGTCTGGTTACAGGCTGCCACTAGAATCTTGGCTCGTCAGCTTGTTAGGTTACGCCAACAGATAACTAATTTGCAGGGAAGTCGTGCTCAGATCCGGGGTGTAGCAACTCACACACAAGTATGCAAAATGAAAGAATTTTCTCTTTTTTAAGAAGATAACAGGATTTCAATATTTAACAATTCACGAATTTCTTTTGCAGGCTTTATATGCAAGCACATCAATCTCTACAGGCATGAAGGGTGCAACTAAAGCAATGGTGGCAATGAACAAAGTATGTTTTCATATTGGTCATGCTTTGTGTCATTCATAAGTATTTAACTCAGTGGTTTTTGTTTACTGTGGTGTGCAATCAGTTTATATCACCCATCCCTTTCCTTGGCATTGACAAAATTTTAATGTACTATCTGCCACAAGTTTGTTGTGTATATTCGTAACGCCTAAAGGTCAAAAGGTTGATGCGAGTAGGCAGAGCATATGTCTTATATGTTATATATCTTAATTTGCACTGAATAATGTTGAAAGGCGGCTGTGCATTTCTGATTTCCGACCATTGTTTATACCATTGCTCTTTTTTGTTCTTGCAGCAATTCTCTGCTGTCAGTGTATCATAAGTTCATTAAATGTGACAAATGTTTGTGACATTGGTAAATTTTTTCGTAATTATGTGCTATGACTAAATATAAAGTAGTCATTTCCTTACTTTTCTTTTCAGCAAATGGCACCAGCAAAACAGGCTAAAGTGATTCAAGAATTCCAAAAGCAATCAGCACAACTGGACATGACGGTAATTTATCTCTTTCAGCATATTTATGATATTTTCTCATGCAAATTTCCTTAATAATGATAGAGAATGCCCTCCATGTTTGTTGGTTGTGGTATTACGCAAGACAACAGCTTTTCATTGAATCATGAAGCAGGACCCTGCATACTGAAGATTGGAAAGTAATTAATTTACCTCCCAATAAAAGTGATTAAATGGATGCCCCTGCACAATATGTCAAATTTTTTTGACACTTTTAGAGAATGTCTGCCATGTTTGTTTGGCTGTGCGGTTGTGCCATTACACAACAAGCTATTCTTTGAACCATGAAATAGGACTCTGCATAATGAATATTGAAAAAAAATTAATTGATTTTTCACTATAGTGTTTCCAATGTGTTTCCAAAGTATAGAAGTGTTGTTCACTATAGTGTTTCCAATGGAGTTGGCAGCTGTAAAAAATTCAGTGTTAAGCTCACTGGCATTGGTTGGCTCACCGATTCATGCACATAGTGAACCAATGTGACAACATATCTTACATGCAAAACATTAAAAAAAAATGTTTACATTATAAAGGCAACAGTATATATGCTGCCATGGGGTAAACATGGGCCTGTATTAACATTACTCTAAACATATTGCAACATGAAGATATTTGAATACACATATAATCTTGTTCTAAAATGCAGATTGAGATGACAACAATTTCTTTTTTCTATATACACATATAATCTTGTTCTAAAATGCAGATTGAGATGATGTCAGAATCAATTGATGAAACTTTAGACAAAGATGAAGCCGAGGAAGAAACAGAAAACCTCACTAACCAGGTAAGTCATATATCGTATATATACAACTTGCTATTACAAGTAAATGTTTCATATGTAGCATCTAATTTTCATTTATGCATGATAGGTTCTTGATGAGATTGGAGTGGATATTGCATCCCAGGTTGGTTTTGGACACAAAATGAAACCCCTTCCTCTTTGCACCTATTCTGTACTATTATTTTACTGAATGTTTTGGTCCTGACTCTGGTCTTTCATGATGACAGTTATCTTCTGCTCCGAAAGGTCGAATTGGTACAAGGAATACTGAAAATGTTGCTCCAAGGTAAGTTTTAATCTTATTTTTTGCGAAGAGGTTTTTCAGCAGCACTATATTGCCCCTGTTCTGTTCTTGGGAAAATGCTTTCTAGATTCATCAACTTCTTTAATGATTATTAAGTTCATTGTTATTTTGTATTTATTTAAGTTATTTTATACACTGTCATGTTTCTTACATGAGTCAAATATTTTTAATAATGAATGTCATCGAAACAAAACTCAGTGTATTAAATTTAAGGTGAGGGTTATCAAGTGCCCCAAAAATATTGTTTAAGGATTGAAAAAGTAGAAGCTTTGTATTGAAAAATGATGCATTCAAGTTTATGATTTTCAATGTAAAATTTCTATTTCTTGAGCCCTTATAGGGCAATTGCCCTAAAATTATATCCTAAAGATTCTTATCCTTTTAACTGATTGATCTGGCAATTCAAGCTTTCAAAATGCATCCAGATTTTCTTAAGGTACATTTTTTTGCAAGCATTTTAAGCTATTTTTATTGATTTGTGAATGCAGATCAGAATCTCAAGATGTTGAAGAACTTGAAAAGAGATTGGCTTCTCTTAGAAGAATATAGAAAGGATGTGATCATCATATATATGCTATAGTAATGGGAAGATTGTATAATTGACACCCCATATTATTACTGAATTTTATGAGGAATGTAATGTGTTAGTTGCTATCAAGAATTCTAGTTGTTTGGATCAATGTGCATTTTGGATCAATGTGTCCTATGAAAAATAATCCTACCTTATAGTAAACCATATTCTTAGAAAATTTAACTTTTGGTTACTTTTTACCTAGGCCTTGTTTGGGCTATAAAAAGTTAACTATAGGCTGAAAAGTTTAGATAAAAACTAGTTCAGTTGACCATAATAACACAAGCTTATTTTTTTAGTTATGTTAAATAAGCTTTTTACTTATAATTCCCTCAAGATTGTTATTAAACACCTAATTTTTTGTTTGAGACAGAACAGTTGTTTTATGTGAGCTTGGCTTATAAGCTAACTAAAAATGGCTTGGCTTGGCTTGACTTAAAAATGGAAAAATGGTTAACCTTCCCAGGTTGGATTGGCCTTGCATGCATAACTCAGTTGATTGCATAAGGAGAGAAGCCATATCACAACTATGTTTAGTTGCATCTTTCACTTTCTTCACATTAAAGTGATAGAGTTGCACCTTTACTAAAAAGTACCACCCACTGTTAAAAAGCTATAACATATTAAGCTATGCTTGGACATGATTTATGATAGATCCTAGTATAACATCAAGTATTAACATGTAAAAAGCAATATTACCCCATGCTTTCATGTCATAATCTGAAAAAAAAACAACTGATCTGGATAAGATACAATGGCAGCAAAAAAAAGTGTACCCTGGCAATCACATAAGTTGTATCAGCACTCACCACTAGTCCTCCTTGTATACATACATACATACATGAAATCACTTTTTAAGGTTTAAACCTTGAATTGGCAAAAAGATTATCGACTTCAATTTAACCATTGCAGGCTGCAACATCATTTACACAGACAATATCTTCATGTGCCAGCAACTGATAATGCTTTATGTATTTTAAGATATAACTTCATAATGTGATAAGCATCATTTCTTTTCCGTTGTAACACCGACGACAACATTGCTCACCTATGACATTTCGAATTTTTACATAAGTGAAATGCAGTAGGAAAATACATTTCCAAAGCTAACCACAAAAGAAAAGAAATAGTGATTACCAGTTTCCCACTCGAATCAACAGACATAGGATTTTCTACTACAACAGTTTGGCTCTGAGAGTGGGGCATGGACTGCAGGTAATGAAATAAAAGTATACATATATGCATATGCATTAGATATCATAACAAAAAACCACCAATACATCCTCATAATGAAAAATCAAGCAGAAGACAGAAAGTGAAAATCATACTGTTGGAGTAGAAGATACGGTTCCTGGGTTGGTTGGTCCATTAGTTCTTTGGCCAGGATTCGGAAGCCTTCCATTGGTCGTCTACAAAAGACAAGAAGGAGAAACAGATGACACAAGAGGTAGAAAAAATCAGCTCAAAGAGCAACTACATGAAACACAATGTATTTCCATATCATATTTCCAGGATTTCATGTCATGGCAATAACAACAAAGGGGCATAGAGAAATTTAGAGAATAACTATGACTATCACATGAACCACCACATATTCAGCATATCATGAATCATCATCCTTTTTACAGCTCCAATGTTGAATCAGATGTCAACAACTTGCTCAAGAGCTAAAAGTATGTTTATGCTTGCCACCTTATAAGGATCCAATCTTAGGTTGGGTCTGAACCTTTGATAACATTCATGAGAATAACTGACGAACATGCTTATGAATAATAAACAGGTCATGGACAAACATTAACAACCAGAAGCCCGGAAATATCTTGAAGTTACATATTCCATGTCCTATATAAAAAAAGATACAGATCATAACATTCAAGTACCAACAATCTGCTAAGTTTTTCATTTCTTTCTTCTCATCTTTTATTTTTAGTACACTCATTATCCACATGGTAGTAAGTAGTAACTGCAGAAGGTATCCAGGAATTTCAAGCCATAAACGAATAAGGTTCATGTCTAATAATCTAATAAGAAAACAATAGCTTCTAAAAGTTTCGATCTCGTAGGCAACTCCAAGGGAAAAATCTACAAGGGAGCTTGATCACTTAATCTGAAGATAACATTTAGGATAGAATCATTTTGCTGGCTTGTTTGTGGTATTCAGCTCATAATATATTTAGAGGCATTTCGTTGATAGATATGCAGACACTAACATGCCTTTTACATGATGCAATATCTTAGGTCCTAAAGTGCTTCTTTTCATTTTCTTAGGAGGATATGCATAGAGTTTGACCTCCATTGTGCTTTGTTTTTTGGAGCCGGTTGGCTGTTCTTGCATTTACATCTGTCTGTACTTTTTTTGATGGAGAATATCTTATCCTCCTATCCTGTGATCATATTCCTTCTCAATGACTTTCTTTTCCTATCTCAAATTTCAAGCTCCCAAACTAATCATGAAGCACCAAATTCAGTGACTGAGCCTCTAGTCATACTTCAGATTAAGAGAAACATGAGTGAAGTGAGGAGAGAAACTAAAGGTTTCTATTTTAAACTATCCTTTCTTTGAGTTTAATTTTAAATAGGGAAAAAAAATATGGAAACACTCCCCCTTGACGCCAAGTACTATGAACTTTCAGATCCTAAGTAGGAGATGCTTAACACTCAGAAACTTGCAAAATAGACCCTTCTATCCACTAATTAAGAGAAAATCATTCTTAGCATGAGTCACAACCTGAACATGTTTAATACATGTGAATGATGTGATAGTCTCTCATGTTAACATTTTTGTAAACAAAAACTAATTATTTATCCTTTTTATTTAATTTATATTAAAAAAAATTATCGAATAACTTAAAAAGTGATTAAGAGGAGAAAAAATAAAATTTAAAATAATATGGACAAATTAGATATTTCTTTGTGTATTAATATACATGCACAAGCCATGCAATATATAGTTTTTATTTGACCAAAGTATAGAAGGCTCTCTTTGCAAGTTTCAAGAAGTTAAGGGCCTTCCATTTAAATTTGAAAGTTCATGGTAGCTAATTCAAAATGTGGTATTGTTCACAATTTTTATGCATTGTTTACCAAATAAGAAAGTGAAAAGTAAACCCTCCAAATCCAACTTAAGTTGCACAAAAGTGAGGAATTTCGTACTCTCTCTCTCTCTTTTCCCTTTATTTTTTAACATAGCAACAATGGAAAAGAAATTTTAACTGTTATACCCCCTTACCATCACTCGTGTGAAAGTGAAATAAGTGGAATTAACCAATTATATAAATGCAAAAAACAAAGTGAACATGACTGAAGAAAACCACCAAAACTTAAGTAGAATGAACTCCAGAGTCCAGATCACTTGAATTTTAATTTAAGACATCTTAACCATTTATAAGGATAGAGAGTGATGCACATGATACTATCATTCTATAAATGTATACTTACAGTGACATTAGTGATATAGTGACAAAGTGCACATTTGACCGAGGGAGCCCCATAAGGATACATGAGTGTTGTCCGGCAGTTCCCACAATGGATATGGCTGACTTGATTAGACGCTTTTGTTGCAGACACAAAGCCCATCAACAATAAGTCAATAATTTTTTTTATGACAGACAGTTTATACATAAGCAACAATTATCACAATAAAACTTGGAACTCGTCACTGGAATGTATTAGAGAGTATAAAGAGCTGACATGTTTGGTCATGTAGGTTCTGTTGTTTTAATAATAGGCTTTGTTATATTAATATTCAGTTACTAATAGGTTCTGTAGACTAATAATGATCAGCATTCATCAATAAAATTGGCATCATATATTTTTCCTTGGATGAAGTGAAAGAGATGATATTCTTAAAACCTTGGTTATGCAAGGTCTGTAGGTGTGAATTTCTCTTGTGCTAAATGGGTACCGATTACCGAATCCTTTGGAATGTACTAAAATCAGTTAGATATTTGGGGCATCTTATTTTATTCAATAATAATATGTTTGTTTGCTGATAAAATAAAATAAAATTGGCATCAAAGATAAAATACAAAACACAATTAATGCAAATCTGGGTTTTGGGGTTACGTTACAATCCAAATGAATCTGAATATTGTTTTCATTGATTACTAGCTCACAAAAAGGAAGGGTGATTTATTAAAGTTTCGTGTTTACATTCATTGACTACCGTCAAGATTTTTTCAAGTGCAACATAAATAACATTTAAGTCTGTTTTTTCACTATAATGTACAAAAGTGATTACAATGACTATAACTATTTATTGCATGATTACATTTTGAAAGTATTTTTCATTTTCATGCTCTGTAAATCTGTATACTTCAGGTAATTCACCGCATGAAACTGATTTGGGGCACTCAACTGGTATTGGTTGAAATCTATAACTCACAGACACTGCATTTTGGTGCCATGTCTGACATGACTCTGGTACGGCACATTGATGACACATGCTTGACATACATCTAGTTTAAATTTATTTTTTTGGGCTCCAAGAGGGCATTGACACAGACATATAAAATTTGAAGGGAAAAAACATTAACCCTTGTACAAGGTTTTTCTGGCAGAACTATAGTTATTGAACAGAAATGTAGACAGTTATCTACCCAATAAATTTGTAGTCCAACAGAATCATCATTAAACTAATAAGCTGTACGTATTTGGCAAATATAAATGTGCGTACCTGGTACAAGGTTTACAGTGTGACAACAGGAACATCTCACACTTGTAGCTCCATGTGCGTACATTAGCAAGGTCCTGCAGCCTCCACAGTAAAGTTGTGACATTTCCATTCCTGCCGATGCATTAGGAAAGTAAAGGTCCAAAGGTGTAACTAATCAGTTCAAGTCCGACTACATATAAATATATTTTTTTATATTAAAAGAGATATTATTAGATGAGGAGAAGAATGCAAAAGAAGAGGATAATGCATCTTTACATGAAACAAATCGAAACAACTAAAAACTGCTATGCAACAACGAATGTCAATCCCTCTGCATGTCTGCCAGAGATACACCACCAAAAAAACCATGGTCACCGAAGGGATACCAAAAGAGTAACCATATCCTAAAGGAACATGATTATAGGTTGGTTGACCAGTGAACAATCATTTAGAGCATCCCTAATCCTTATGATACCCTAATAATACTTTGATTATAGGTTGAAAGTTAATGTATATATACATAAAAAAATATTAAGAAAAAAAGTGACTGCCCATTATGTGAGTCCCATGAGTTTAAAAATGTTGTTACATATTTCGACGTCTTTTTTGTTTTGTTTTCATTTTAGGTAGAGCCCCCTGAGTTTTTTTACATTGCGCACATTCCATTAAACTACTGCTTAAATAAAAGATGTGGCACAAGATAGCTTAAATTTCAAAGCCAAGGTACCAATCTGAAACCTAGCTCTCAGATTCGAACAATGAGGTTGCTACATGAGCAGGAATGAAGACCTATGATAACAATCAAAATATTGAATCACTATATAGAATTCAAGTCCAATTTTGTATAAAATAAAACGATAGTAGTAGGCAAAACAAGATATTGAGTTAATTTTTCCCTATCAAAAATCCCTTTCCAATATAAAATGACTTGAGCAATATAATTAATTTTTTCTCTCATCATATAAGAATCCACATTTTTTCTTTACATATTACACTTCTATATCCAGCTAACATGCCTCCAAAGGTGACTTAAACTATCATGATAACTAGAAACTAAATACTCAAAACCGAGTGAGATATCAAACTACTCTCGTCTCGTAAACCTACTAAACATGGAGCAAATAATTAAGTATCTCTAATCTCGAAATTCGAATAACATCAACATCGAACGGGTGTACATACCAGGTGGAGGAACAGATGTAATTGTGTTGCATAATGCACAGCGAACATTGGTTGCCCCTCTAGGATAAAGCAAAATGTTCCTGCACCCATTACACACAACTTGGCTCTGCATAGCTGCAAAGTTAAAAACACAAATCAACCAAAAGAAAAATTAAATCTACTAAACAAAATACAATCATATATAAACTCATCTTAGATCAGTTTAATTTGGATGTAATTATTAATCCTTACAGATAATTCAAATATGAAACAAAAACATTGAATTTGTAATAAGACATATATGCTATGACAAAATTCAATATTTTGCATATTTTAAACGGTAAACACATCCAAATTGGAGATATATATGGTCAGAAAATATAATAAAGCTAACCCAGAAAAAAACCTAAAACAAAAATACAAAATTAATTTAAAAAAAATTATATAAAATAAATTGGAGATGAATCGCAAATATACAAGTAAATTTGAAGGATCGAAGAATACCTATTATGGGTCTTTTGAATACAATCGATTCAGAAAATAAAATTTGTTTTTTTTAAATAAAAAAACGAGGAATGAATAAAGGGGAAGGAAGAAGGAAAAGAAGAGGAAGAAGATGTGAGGGGTAAAATTGTAATTGTAAGACGGTTTTGTTGGTTGAGAATGAAGAAATGTCTGAACTCAACAATAGCAGAAAACTCCACACACTATTCTTTCTATGGAAACTTCTTTCCTTTGTTCATCTACACCCATTGTTTTAATTAGGTTTAATTAATCAATACATTTTAATCAGTGATTCATGAAATTGTAAAATAAAATAGATGTTATAAACTTATAATCATTAATAATATTTAGTTACACAAACTTATCTTTTTTGTAATTTAGATATTTATAGTATATATAAAGTCAAAACATGGTATATCAACCACTATAATATAATTTATATATTCATATTTTCCCTTCAATTTTTTAATTTAAAAAACCATATAATCCTATATAATCACCTCAAACACATTAATTATAAGTTGCATATTCTAATAAAGACAAAAATATATAATATAAAATAAATATAATACAAAAAATACATTTTAATTATATAAAATAAATGTATAAAAATATATAATATAAAAATTAATTACGTAATATTTTAAAATAAGAATGTCACAATAAAGTTTAGAATAAAGTTTTTCTTATATTAAATATCTGGGAATCATTAATTACAGTTACAACACTTTACAAACAAGGCATTCTCCTATGGTATAAAGTTATGTATGATTTCTAAAAGGCTAAAAATTCAATACTTAAGAGTGATATTTGTTAAATGGGATAATCACACACTTAAAAAAAAGTTAATTTCTTGTCCACAATAAGGTGAGAGAATACCATTATCCATTAAAAAAACAACACCTTGTAAATCTATTTTCTATTTTCATGGTTATGTATGTCGGGAAGGTTATGAGAATTCTCTGGCCATTAAATCACCATAACTTCTTTCTACTAGTTGACTCACTAAAGTTTGAACCTTCATATCTTATTTTGATATTGTGACAACATATATTTCCTTTTCACATTTAAAGAATAAAATATCTTCTCGGCTAATAAAAGTATGATATGTGTATTGTTTTATTTTATTTTAAAAATATTTTTATAGAAAATGATTAAATATGACACATATCATGATTTTAGTGGTTGTAAGCAGATAACTTATTCCTTATACTAAGAAATATTTTATTCCCTTAATATGTAATAAAAGACCAACCTCAACTCTTAAACAAGACATGAGCTATAAGAAACCTTAAAATACGGGAATGATGAGCCACATCATAATCCATATTAGATCTAGAAGTGATTTGATAATAAGTCCCTATCATGTGAACCTATTTCTAAATGATTTAAAGTTTAAGGACCAAATTTGAATATCATTCCATTTTAGGGACCTACTTAAAATTTCTCAAATATGATAACTTATTCATTAATATAACCTTATAATTTTATCCATTCCATTAATTAGAATTTATTTTGGATTTGATGGTGATGTTGATAGATATATTTTTGCCATTATCAATTATTTATTAACTAATAATGACCAATCATGTTGAAAGTGGTCTTAATCCAAGAGAACTTCACTTATATATTACTAGTGTATATAGACACTTCATGTTTGCCGGCGAATATTGTGTGATACTACATATTCAATTTTTATATATTTCATTTTTTTGAATTAAAATGTATTTTTGTGTTCGGTGTACTTTATATTATATTTTTTGTGTGTTTATGATAATGTTAATTTAAAGTGAGATATGTGGTTAATTAATGTATTGTGGTAGTAACTTATGATTATATAGTTTTTTTTGTAAAAATTAAATAATGTTAAGGGCAATATAGAAAATAAAAATTACACCATAAAGGAAGTTATTTTAAGTTTTGACTTTATATATAGTATAGATATAGATATATAAGGTTAGAATTTGAGTTTTTTCCAAACAACTTTATGTAACCACCATCATAATCCAAGAGTTGATATAACAATTATATTTTTGGAGATATTCGATAGAAGATAAAACTTATCATTCACTATTATTAATATTGGTTAACCGATAATATTTTTTCATCTTTAGATTTATTGTTTAATCTTCATCAAATGTAGTAATTTTCTTACATTTGACTTTATAAATAAAGAAAAGTTCTGTGAGAAAATGTAGGATAGTATTGTAATTCAAGCTTGAATGGGTGGGCTTTTGTAAATGCAGTAGTTACAGAAGTTACTATAAATAGAAATGAATTTTAAAATTCAGTTATCAGTTAATAACAGATTGCCATTTTTAGTAACTTTCCTATTCATCATCTTCTACCTCTGTTTTTCTTCTCCGTTTTCTGTTTTCTTCATTCTTTCTTTTCTCAATTCGTATTTCTCATTCCAACAGTGGTATCAAGAGCTAATAGATCACGAACCAGTGGGTGAACAATCAAAGAAGAAGAAAAGGAGGATCCAAATCACAGAAGGAAGATGACAACATCAAACGGGTTTGCAATGAATCTTCCTGTGTTAGATGGGAAGAATTATGATCACTGGTCAATCCAGATGAAAGCAATTTTTGGTTTTCAGGAATGCCGTGAAGTTGTGCTAGAAGGGGTTCAACAACTTGGTGAAGATCCAACAGAGGCTGAAAAGCTTGAATTTAGGGAAGCAGTAAAGAAGGATTGCAAGGCAATCTTTCTAATACATCAATGTGTTGATCACTCCAATTTCGATAAGATCTCAGCGGCACAAACATCAAAGGAGGCTTGGGAGACCTTAGCAAGATGTTATGGTGGTAGCACAAAGGTAAGGAAAGTCAAACTGCAGCTAATGAGAAGACAATTTGAACTGCTACAGATGGAGGAGGAAGAAAGAATATCAGACTACTTTGCAAGAATCAGGAGCCTCATCAATTTGATGAGAGGTTGTGGTGAACAAATGAATGAACTGAGCATAGTTGACAAGATCCTTAGGACACTCTCTACCAAGTTTGACAATGTGGTAATAGCAATAGAGGAATATAAGGATCTTGAGACCATCAAGATAGATGAGTTGCAGGGTTCATTGGAGGCTCATGAGCAAAGACTCATGGAAAGGCAGAATGAGAGGCTCACACAACAGGCTCTAAGTGCACAATTCAAGAAGAAGTGCATGAACAATTATGATGCAAAGAAGAAGGACACTGATAGAGTACAAACTGAGAAAAGAGAAGGTACAGAATCCTCATCCTCCAAGCAAACTGATATCAGAAGCAGCAAGAAATGGAACAATCAGAACACTTATCAAAACAATGCCAAGAAAAAGAAAGATAAGAGTAGAATTCAGTGCTTCAACTGCAAGAACTATGGGCATTATGCCTCTGAGTGTAAAACAAAACGAGTACACAAAGTGGAGGAGGCAAGACTTGCCAAGGAGGAGAACTCAGATGAAGAAGTGTTGTTAATGGCACAACATGAAATGGCAGAATTGAAGCTGAATGATGGTGTTAAAGCTCAGATGGTCACCACCAAAGATGATGCAGATAGTTGGTATCTAGACACTGGGTGCTCAAATCATATGACAGGCCATAGGGACTGGTTCACACAACTAGATGATTCAGTAAGAACAAGAGTCAAGTTTGCAGATGATAGTTTCATAACAGCAGAAGGAATGGGCAAAATAGTGATCAGAAGGAAGGATGGAGTTGAAGCCTATATCTCCAATGTGTTATATGTACCTAAGATGAAGAATAATCTAATAAGTCTTGGGCAACTGCTTGAGAAAGGGTATGATATATGCATGAAAGATAGAATGCTGAAGATCTACAATGAGGAAGGAAATCCAATCTTGAAAGCTCCATTGTCTCAAAAAAGAACTTTCAAGATTGGAATTCAACTAGCAGATCACAAATGTTTGAAGTCAATTGCAGATGAAACTTGGATTTGGCATCATAGGTTTGGACACTTAAGCTTCAGAAGTATGCATCAGCTGAGCAGGGACAGGATGGTTCTTGGTATGCCTATCATCAAGAATGAAACTGAAACATGTAGAGAATGTCTAATTGGTAAACAAACAAGGAACAACTTCAAGTCCTTTATACCAACCAAATC
>NC_032023.1:2310978-2459138 GCF_001865875.1 Lupinus angustifolius | reverse complement strand
TGTAACCTTCAAAGATGATTACACAAGGAAGATGTGGATTTATTTGATAAAGAGGAAAAGTGAGGTATTTGCTAAATTCAAAAGCTTCAAGTTGGCTGCTGAAAATCAGAGTGGAATGAAATTGTCATGTTTAAGGAGTGATGGAGGGGGAGAATATGTCTCTCATGAATTCAATAAATTCTGTGAAGAGGAAGGCATAATTCATGAAGTAGTTGCTCCATTTACACCTCAACACAATGGAACAGTAGAGAGGGTAAATAGATCAATACTAAACATGACAAGAAGTCTGCTAAAAACCAAGGATCTTCCAAAACAGTTTTGGGGGGAAGCTGTGGCAACTGCAACCTACCTGATCAATAGAAGTCCAACTAAGAGACTCAAAGGCATGACACCTGAGGAGATGTGGACAGGGATCAAGCCTAGTGTTGCACACCTCAGAATCTTTGGTTCAATATGCTACAAACATGTACCTGATGCAAGAAGAAAGAAACTTGACGATAGGAGTGAAAAGTTGATCTTTCTAGGATACCATTCAACTGGAGCTTACAAGCTATTCAATCCTACTAATAACTCTTTGTCTTTCAGCAGAGATGTTATATTTGATGAGACACAAGCTTGGGAGTGGAATGCAAAACCAGAAGCCTCAAACAGAACTGGTCAGATGAACATTGAAACTGCTAGTCCAAGACATGATCCAAACACAGATGTGATAAACAATCAAGATATACTGGTTGAAAACTCAGATGCAAGACCTCAAAGACAAAGACAATTGCCACATAGATTGAGAGATTTTGAAGTATTCTCAGATAACTCCATCACTTCAGAAGGGGACTTGGTGCACATGGCTTTATTAGCAGAGATGGAACCCATCACTTTTGATGAAGCAGTAAAACAAAGATGTTGGGTTGAGGCTATGCAAGAAGAAATAAATTCTATTAAAAGGAACAAGACTTGGGAGCTAACAAATCTACCCAAAGGAAAGAAAGCAATCTCTGTGAAATGGGTGTACAAAGTCAAGCTGAAGCCTGATGGATCAATAGCTAAACATAAGGCTAGATTGGTAGCTAAAGGTTTCCTACAAAAACCAGGACAAGACTTTGGGGAAGTATTTGCACCAGTGGCCAGAATTGAAACAGTGAGGTTGGTCATAGCAATTGCTAGTCTGGAAAATTGGAGCTTGAGTCAAATGGATGTGAAGTCAGCCTTTCTAAATGGTCCATTAGACAAGGAAGTTTTTGTGAGCCAACCAACTGGTTTTGAAGTCTCAAGGCAGGAACAAAAGGTCTACAAATTACACAAGGCACTCTATGGGTTGAAACAAGCTCCTAGAGCATGGAACAAGAGAATTGACACATTTCTTGTTCAGCAAGGACTTACAAGGTGCACAAGTGAGCATGGAATCTATGTGAAGTGCACACCTGAACCAGCATCAGTAATCATATGCCTCTATGTGGATGACTTACTAATATCAGGCTGCAAATTAGATGAGATTGAGAGCATCAAGAACAGTTTAAAAGCAGAATTTGAAATGACTGATCTTGGCACACTCTCATATTTCTTGGGTATGGAATTCATAAGGGATAGCAGAGGGATACTGATGCATCAAAGGAAGTACACCTCTGATGTACTCAAGAGATTTAACATGTTTGATTCAAGTCCATCCTCCACACCAGTAGAAGCAGGAACAAGTCTAAACAGAGAAGGTTTGGAAGATGAATCAGTTGATCCTAGGCTCTATAAACAGATGATTGGCTCTCTTAGATATATATGCAACTCAAGACCAGACATCACTTATGGAGTTGGCTTGGTTAGTAGATATATGGAGAATCCTAAACATTCTCATCTGATTGCAGTAAAGAGGGTGCTTAGATATCTCAAAGGAACCATGGATTTTGGAGTACATTTTCCTACAAGCATTGAAGGGAGTGTGAAAACAATTCATGGCTACACTGATGCAGATTGGTGTGGAGACAAGGATGATAGAAAGAGCACCACAGGCTACTTGTTTAAGCTTGGTGATGCTTCTATCAGTTGGAGCTCTCAGAAGCAGAAAGTAGTTGCTCTATCATCATGCGAAGCTGAATACATTGCTGCCTGCTTAGGGGGTTGCCAAGGTTTGTGGTTAAACTCTTTGCTGAAGGAATTGGGAATTCATGCTAATGACTCAATGTTACTTCTGATTGATAATCAATCTGCAATTAATCTGGCAAGAAATCCAGTGTCTCATGGTCGCAGCAAACACATTGAAACAAAGTATCACTTCCTAAGAGATCATGTGGAGAAGGGAAATTTGAAGGTTGAATTCTGTACCTCACAGAATCAACAAGCTGATATTCTAACAAAATCACTAAGGAAGGAAATGTTTGAATCGCAGAGAAGAAGGCTTGGAGTAATTAGCATAACCAGCTTGAATTAAGGGAGAATGTAGGATAGTATTGTAATTCAAGCTTGAATGGGTGGGCTTTTGTAAATGCAGTAGTTACAGAAGTTACTATAAATAGAAATGAATTTTAAAATTCAGTTATCAGTTAATAACAGATTGCCATTTTTAGTAACTTTCCTATTCATCATCTTCTACCTCTGTTTTTCTTCTCCGTTTTCTGTTTTCTTCATTCTTTCTTTTCTCAATTCGTATTTCTCATTCCAACAGAAAAGACTCACGATAAGTTATCAACCCTCCTTACATATTGAAAATCTCATTCATTAAATTTGATAAAAATGTAATGAAATTGATATCATAAATTAATACTTTTATAAATAAAAGTTTAATATGCTAAAAGATTACAATTAAAATATGTAAAGTTTATGATGAATAATAATATTAAATTTAATTTTAGAAGATATTGTGATGATAAATTTAATTCTAATAGATATGTTAGAAGAGATATAGAAACATAAGAATTATTAGTTTTAAAATTGAAATATTTGAACACTACATCCATATAATTACCATTTTGTCCATTTTATTATTTTATATAGATTAAGTAAAGTAAATTCAATAAAAAAAAGTAAAATAGACTTTCTATTTAATTACCTAGAATCTTTCTCTTTATATCTAGGTATAGATATAAGAATAGCTAATTGATTGAATTAGAGTTATTTGACAATAGTAGACGTTCAATTTATTCATTACTTATTTACTTATTCAATTAACTATATAACTAAATTAAAAGTAGGATTATTTTATTTAAGGATATATAATGTAATTTTGTGAAATAATTAAAAGGTATAAATGTGATATAAAATTTTCATATAATTTTTGGAAATTAAAACTACTTAAATAAATTTCCCAAGCTTATTTTTAAAAAATACATTTTTTTTAAAACTACAAGCTCTATTTAATTTTTATTCACTAAATGACTTTACTAATTATGATGTTGAACAAATGTTAAGGAGGACCAAACTCTAAGCAGATGAACAAAAATGCCCTGATTCACACTTTTGCTCCTTGATAAATATTTTATAATTATTTTGTTTATTGAAATTGATCTACAAAACAAAATCAAGTTAAGATGAGGTTTTCTTTTTCTCATAGAAGAAATTATAAGAGGGAGAAAATTGGAGAAGGGAGTGCAAAAATGTCAGAGTACATTATAGAATTTTTGAATAGGAGCCCTCTTACTTTATCTAACTTAACCTTTTATTTTTTTTTGGTAAATCAAAGAGACTACCCCTAAACTAATGAAATTTTATATAGTTTAATTATAGTATAGTTAAGTGATAATAATGGTAAATTTGTAGTGATGACTTTGATACTTTTAGTGGGATGCATTTTGATTTTCAAGTGTCTAGATTAAATTAAAAGATATAAACATGAGACTATCATTAAATCTTTTTTAAATGATTAAAGTTAAAATATACAATCACATGACTATTTTATAATCATTAACTAACTTTTAATCTCAACTAGCCATGATTAATTGTAAGACTTAGATTTATTGTTCTTAAATTTTTATATGAGAACTCTTCTTATCTAAAAATTGTATGACCTAGATTTATTGTTCTTATAAAATTTATATAAAAACTCTTCTCATATAAAAACTACTAGAATAATAAATTTGTGTCTTATAACCGATTATGATACTACTAAAAAAATCAGGTGCTTATATTTATATATAT
This sequence comes from Lupinus angustifolius, assembly GCF_001865875.1. Classification (NCBI taxonomy): domain Eukaryota; kingdom Viridiplantae; phylum Streptophyta; class Magnoliopsida; order Fabales; family Fabaceae; genus Lupinus; species Lupinus angustifolius. Next base: position 2,455,019 of record NC_032023.1, on the reverse strand, counting down.
ATATATATATATATATATAATATAGCACTTTATAACTTAAGTAGTTTTCATATGAGGTGAGTTTTTTATAGTGAAAAAATTATGAGTAGTAGAAGTTGTCCCATTTCCAAAGTTTGGTGATGAAAAGTTTAGGAAGAGTGAAGGTTGGTCTAATCTAAGATTAGAAACCTCTTAATGAAAATGTTCCTAACACTTGAACAATAAAACACATTAATTGTGTAATATACTTTGTGATATCAAACATATACTATCTTGAAAGATTGTTATTTATTGAAGTATATTAAAACAATTGAATTGAATATTTTTTACACATTTCTCAATTCTCACCAACCAACAACAACCTGAAATTTTCAGTTTGGTTATACCACCCAATGAATATAGAGACAGAACCAACACTTAGCTTGTTTGACTTAACAAATTATATGGTTGATCAATTTCACTATGTCTCTATCTATAATAACCCATCTCTTCCAAAGTATATGCATCACTTTTTCACTTAACTAAGTGCATGAACAATGGCCTCAACAAATGTAGAGAAAGTAGAGCTTGGTTTCAATGTTGATTCTGATACAAAACCAAAGAAGGATTGGGTCCTTTTGTCACTTAGAGTGATTGCATTTTTGGCCACTGCATCTGCAACAATTGTCATGGCAACAAATAAGCAGACCAAAAATTTAATTGTAGCCACCATTGGTAGCACACCAATAAGAGCTACATTAACTGCAAAATTTAACCAAAGTCCAGCTTTTGTGTAAGTTCTCTCAATTACAATTGCATTATACCCTTTTCTTATTCACTTTATTAGTACAATACATTATACATACAAGTTTTTTATGATTTCATTAAAAATGACAACTTTTATAATAATTACCTGAAAATTCTACATTATAATGTATAATTGGTTAACATTATAAGAAACTTTCACTAACCATGAATCAAAATTAAACTTTATTAATTTATGACTTGGATTACTTGACATTTCTCATGATCACATTATTTTTGGTGATAAAGGTACTTTGTGATAGCGAATGCAAGTGCTAGTCTCCATAATTTGGTGATGATATCAGTGGATATATTAGGACCCCTATATGATTACAAGGGACTCAGGCTTGCAATGATTGCAATATTAGACATGGTACTTCATGAATTCATGTTAATTAAATCTCTTTTCAACTTTATTTAGATTGTTCCTGCAAAAATTAAAAAATCTAAAATATTTATAAAAATGAGTTATTTTAATATCAAATTAATTCTTATGAGGTGTTGCGAAATATACTAAAAGAGATTAATTTGACATACATTAGAAATATTTGGGACCATTTTACAATTTTCAATTATGGAAAGACCAAATTGGTAAGGTCGAAAAACATGATGGACTGAAATCGATATTTACTCTTCATTTTTTCCTCATCACCGTAAATTTTACAAAAAAGTTTCTCATTTAAATCTAAATCACTAACATATATGATTGTATTTTTGTGGTGGAAGTTGGCTATGGCTCTTGCATCAAGTGGAGATGGTGCAGCAACATTCATTTCAGAATTGGGAAAGAATGGTAATAAAGATGCAAGGTGGAATAAGATATGTGACAAATTTGAAAACTATTGCAGCCAAGGTGGTGGTGCTCTAATTGCCTCGTTCATTGGCTTCATTCTCCTCCTAATTATTACAGTCATATCCATTACCAAGTTGATCAACCCAAATCGCATTAACCATGCTTCTTCATAATCTTATGTTTTTTCTTGGTCATACTATTTTCTATGTTAAATTTCCTATTTTAATGCTTGTGTTTGATACGTGTGATTAGTTGTAACTTGGAACACAAATAAAAGACAGATTGCATATGATACAACCTTTTCCCCTCTTTTTAATACTTCAATTTAGGATTAGTTCCTACTTTAAATTTGATACAAATTTATGATTGGAACTTGTTCTTATCTATTAATTGGTTTTTGGTTCACACATCCTACCGGTGCAAATGCTTGTTAAAAATCGAGAAATAAGAATAATTAACATAAATCATTAGATCTTAATTGAATGATTAAGATTAAAAGATAAAAACACATTCATTTTTAAGTGATAATATGATCATTAACTAATTTTAATCTTAATTATCATTTTCTGACACTGTTTTTATATAAAAATTATTCTAGAGTTCCTTTTTATTTGTATGCATAAGGAATATACAAATGTAAGTAAAAAAAGTTTCACATTAAAAAATAACGAATTTATTATAATGAGTGATAAGAGTCATAAACATAATGCTTTACAGTTTTAGTGGTGTAAAACCAACTTATGTAATTTATTGAACCAACTCAAAAGTTTGATTTATAAACAACTAAAATGACATTTATTGAACCAAGTCAATCCAACCAAATTTGTTTGGTGTACGATTATTTGTCATGAATACATGCTCCACCCAACCCATATGCTCCCCTAAACTTCGTGCAAGTAGCATAGTTTAGAATTTTGCCAGGTTTATCAAGAATATTACTTTAAAGATCCAGTTCCTTTTCTTTTCATGGAGACTATTGAACTAATCCTTAAATAGCATGAATCTATTTGGAGTCTCATGTTAAGTTAGTAAGTTAGAATACATAAATTATAACATTCTCTCACCCTTATGGATTAGTTTTTTAGATTGGACAAGTGCTTAAATTGGAGATTAATGTGGATATAGTAAAAGTACTTAAATCCTAAAGGGACAACAATATCATTATCCACAATTTAAAACAATGGATAGGTCCACTCTTTTAGAGATAGTTAATCTGCGGTGAAGGCAAGATAAAATTTTGCTACTTGCCCATGATGAATGACATGCTTATAGATGGATAAATGGCATTAACCAATTCAAAATTTCCTTTATATATGAAATGGGACAATCAAACAATGAAATGCTACTTAAGCAACCATGCAAAATTAAAACTTCTAAACTTAAAGTGAACTTGGATGAAACCTTCTATATGAGCTTAAATTCTAATACAGTATCTCTAATGAGACACCAGAAGAATAAAAGGTAAATCTTATTTACTTGGTCTTATCAGCTTCTTCTAATTCATACAATTATTGAATTGACATGATTACGAACCTAATCTCTAGTAAGATATAATTTATTGAGGTTTAGTCTAAGATTTTAACAGTAATCAATGCTTCTTTCTTGTAAGTTCAAAATACAAAAATGATTAACTAATTCCAAACAAATGAAATTGCATGTCTACTCTAAACTAGTGCAATTATATGTTGGTCCAATAACAAGAAAATGAAGCACAGTACTTTTCAATGATGAAATTGTTGAAGAAAAACACGTTTGCAGAATTCGTGTTGATATGCATGAACGATGGTGAGAGTATTTAATCTTCCTCCGGAGAAGTGGTGGCGGCGTTGATCAATATTCTCCATCAGAATGAGAATGAGAATCAGAAAGTGGTTTCCGTTTTGTGTTCTTGGATTTCTTGCCAAGAGGGAGAGCCGGAGAGGTGAATGGGAATTTTACATGCAAGGTACATGAATTAGGACGGCGATGATGATGGTTTGGGATACTATTGAGGACACCGTGAAGAGAGGAGATCTTCATCCCATGAATTATAGACAGAAGTAGAAATGTTAAGATAGGTACTTGTGACTCTTGGATATCTGTGTGGGATACATATTTTTCTAAGTATAATAAAAACATATAAAATATAATAAAATGATAAGTGTTGATCAAAATATCCAAAGTCAAGAATATAATCGAAATTGAAAATCACTGTTTTCCAAAATTCCAAATACCAAAACTAGAAAATATAGTAGAATAATTCATAAAATTGCTTATTGTCTGGTCCTAGAAACAGAAATAATATCAATTTCATCTCCTCCTTGATAGCAATGTTGTGGACCAAAGAGTCAGTACGGTGGACAAACTATCGGAGGGTCAATGCAGTGTGAAGGTATGTTTGTATGAGTCTTTGTGATATTTAAAAAAGTTAGTATTTATTGAAAACGAATCTATCTTATCCTATTTTATTGGAAACCAATCTATATTATCCTATACTTTATTGAAAATGAATCTGATATGTGTCTTGATATTTACTTATTTTGTTTTTAGATACTCTACAAGTACGCATCCTTCGTGAATCCAAAATATTCGTGTCGGATATATGTCAGACACCGACACACGATAGTATTAGACGAATTTGTGCTTTAGAGCTTGTAAGTAATTCTCTTAATAAAAAAATATTTATTAAATCAATGTAAATCTAATTTGATTTGATGTGGTTGCATTCTTTGTAAGTTGACACCAAAAACATTATGGAGCGAAGCATTCACTAACCCTAATTTAAAGGATTTAATATGTATACACTAATTTTCAGTGTAAATATTTTTTATACTCTCAGTAAATTTCCATCATTCATATATTAATTAGTATTGACTTTCAAACAAAATTATTACAAATCAATGGTGGATGATGTCCCGACAGTATAAAAAACTTTACATTATCTGTGGATAGATTTTAAACTCTAATTTAAAATAATGTTCTAAACCAATCACCATAGCTAATATTAACAGATAAAACAGAGCTCTATAATTTTGTCATCCAGTACCATTCTGAAGAAAACACACGCAAAAACTAAAATAGAAAGAAAGAAGTAAAGTAGAGTAGAAGGAAATAAGAAGAACAGAAACTATGCAGCATTTGCCATACATGTCAATATGTTATAATCATATATATTCACAATATAGATGAAGGGAAGCAGAAGAATTATCACATTATAGCAGCTCAATTCATTCTATAGTACAATTATTTGTTGGTTGAATAACAAGAAAATGAAGTAAATAAAGCAATGAAATAGGATGATCCAAAACCATTTGGAGAAAAAGGATAGAAAGAACAAAACTTGCTAAAAACACAGCACTGTTCAATGATGAAATTTGTAAAGAAAAAGGTAAAGAAAAACACGTTGTTGGAATTCGAGTATCTAATCTTCCTCCGGAGAAGTGGTGGCGTTGGCGATGGTGTTAGGCATCAAGAGGATTGCCGCCAAAGAAGGGTTGGTATCAGCAATACTGGGTTCAGATAAGGGATGTCCATCAATGGTGATTAAGTTGTCGGAAATGGTTATCTGAACTCCAATGGGTTTGTCATTGTTGTTGTTGTTGTTGTGTTCGAGAATGAGGATGAGGATGAAGGGTAAAGTGGTGATGGAGTGTGTACTAGTGAGATGTTGATGGTACCCACTATGAGAATGAGGAGGAGGAGGTTGATGATGAGGTTCATTGTCAACGAAAAGGTTGAATAAGGTGCGGTGGGGTGTGATTGTGGCGGCGGCGGTGAAAGTGTTAGTGGCAATGGTGATGGTGGTGGGGAAGTTGAGGCGGGTGGGGAGGGTAAGGGACATAAATGTGGGACCAATGGAAGGATCAAGATTAGGATAAAGGGGTGTCCATTGTCCGGTGGCGGTGATGGAGTCGGGGGTGATGGTTATGGGGAGGAGGGTGGTGGTGGATACTGCGTTAATGGTGATGGGGAGGGTGATGGGTAAGGTTAGATTGATGGTGCGGCGTTGTTCAATATTCACCATCAGAATGAAAATGAGAATGAGAAAGTGGGTTCTGTATTGTGTTCTTGGATTTCTTGCAGAGAGAGAGAGAGTGTGTTTTACATGCAAGGTACGTGAAGGAGAAATGTGAAGAGGGGTCTCTTGATGGAAATTTTCTGCCTAACAAATAAGATTTTCTTTGCTTCTAGATTATATCATACGTGATTCACAAAGGCTTTGCAAGGACTTCCTTCCATAATTATGGTGTTTTAAACATATGAATTAATTTGCAAGTAAAAAATATTTATTAAATCAGTGTGATTTAATGCAATTTTACGTAGTTGTGTTGTGACTTGTGACTCAAATATGGTATGTTGTGATTGCATTGTGTATTGAATATACAACACAACCTTAACAAAGTTAAGTCAACACAACCAAACATGGACTATGATAAACATATCCTCATAGGATCAGGTTATCATCATTCAACCTCAAGTCACTCACCAAGTCACTAGCATAAGCAATCAGCCCAAGCTATCTCAGTCCAACACTAATCTTGAGTGACAGTCTCTCGCTTGGGTGAGAGCTAGGTAGAGAATTGAGTTTGTTTTGATGAATTTGTCGCTTGAGTGACAGTCTCCCACCTGAGCGAGAGACAAACACTAATCTTGACTATTTTTGACTGATTGATTGCTTAGGCAATAACCCTAGCTTGGGTGCAAAGTGTATTTAACACTTGGGAAAGATCTTGGCTTAGATGATTGAGTCTGGTGCCCAAATCGACAAACTTATACAAGTACCTTTCTTCTTGCGCCCTATTAGGGCAATGTTTCCGAATGTGATGTCGTGATTAGGGCAATGCCCAAAAAGTGTTACATGATACCATGCAACAAGGTTGTTTGACCGTAAGAGGCTTGGCCATGTGGTCGTCTAGGGTAATTCAGCAATGGTTCGTAGTGGTAAGGATGTTATTCCTATATTATGTGATAACGTAAGATAGGGTCCCACAAGAAGCATTCCATTGGGAGCTGTCTTAAAATGGGTCGATCGATATAAAAGACTGATTAAAAGATTTAACTGACTAACTTCGGTTAGTGTGCATACTCATTATGAATGATGGAGTAGTGGAGTGGAAATTTACGGGAGACGAACAAGCCACGCGATGTTGAGAGGGATGGCGATGGCGGTGATTCGTTAGCAAAGTCTTGAGGGCGAATCTAGGTGAGATGAGTCCCTTGTATTCCTGGATGAGGTATTCTGTTGGATTGGACAGTTCTTACAACACAAACTAGACGATCTCTAACAACCCCTCTTTGCAATCAGGATTGATGAGAGCGATGCCCAAAAAGTGTTTGATACAACACCATCCTGAAATGGACAGTTCTTCGGAAGAGGTCGATCATATATTCTTGCGAGTAATATTTTTGGTGCATTCAAATCGGATTGTTATGGGACGTAAACTTTCGGTTATTTTCGAATAGTTTATTGGGAGGATATTGGTGTAGGAGCGGATGAAATAAACATAGCATTCATACACTGAGTTAATGGTTATTGATTCTCATAGTTTGAGATATAATATCATTCATCATTTGCATTTAGGTATGCGGAATATATTGTGTATATTATGTGTGTCTATCTGGATGTAATATTCTATGTAATTCCAAGTCGTTAATGAATAATATTCATTAGATGTCTTACTCCCTTTTCTTTCTACTTGTCTTTGGTTCGCATTCTCGTTCAGATGCACTGTACCACGATGATTCGGAGCTACCGATTCTCGATGTCCCAAGCGGGGACATGGAGCAGTGACGAGCACTGATACACCTACATAGACTTTTGTGCCATAAAGCTGGAGATGGTTTGTGATGACTCTACGATGCGTTTCTATCTACATCATGCAGAATTGGAGGCTTCTTTCACTTTACCTGCTCGGAGAGTAGTACCTGTTGCACCATCCATTCAGTCTATGATTCCTCACGGACCTACTGCTGTAGGGCCATATACTTGGAGATGGAGTTGGGACTGCATGCTAATTCCCCACCATGGTGGAGAGCTGCTTGACGGACGATGTCCGATCTTCAGGCAGAGGGAGCGAGAAGTAGGTCGCATGGTTCGTCCAATGACCTGGAAGATGAGAAGGAGGCTGAAGAGGAGGAGTTGGAAGCCAAAGAGGAGGATGGTGTGGAGTTAGTCTGTATAGAAGATTCCATTGAGGTGGTAGACTTCTCCTCCGATTCTGAGACGGAGGAGAACCTCAGCGAGTGTCCTAGCGCACCCGCTAACACTGGAGCTAGTCACTAGTAGTCATTTTCATTTCTATTTTACTTTTGAGGCATATATCTATGTATGGTACTTTTAATGTGTTGAATAAATCGGTCTACTTTGTATATTTTCATTTTAGACAAAATTTGATTCTGCTTTGTTTTTACAAACATTTTTCATTATTTTCAACAAAGAATTATTCTGCGATATGTTAAGTGACTTTTGATTACCATTAGGTAACAATTATTATGTTTTCAACAATTTAGGTTACTTAACATGATATCCCGGAAAAGAATCAAATATAAGAAAAATAAGTTCATATTATATTATTAAAAAGAAAATTACCCATTTTTGGGCAATATTGTTGGAGTAATTTTCGGGGCGTTATAATTTGTTCTTGATATCTTCTCATTTCAGTTCTCATCTTCAATTTCATATTGTAAAATGTATATACAAGTCTATGTAACCTATTATATGTGAGTCTATTCCATTTCTTTGTATGAATGTAGCTAAATATGCTATAGTTTCTCTCACAATTTGTGGTTGATGTTGTTTGGTCGAGAACTTTAATTGTAATGCTTTTAAGTTCAGGAGAGCATGAACCAAATATCATCCACTATTCATCTAGTTAGGTCAATAGGAAAAATAAACAAAATATTTTGCTCATAAAAAGTGTTTTAAATACACTAGTATGAAGAAATATTATTTTACCTAGATTCATTTTAGACCAAACTGCTTGAGCTTGAGGTGTACCAAATGTCCCTGACTTATTTCTATAAAGAAACAACTATGTAACATAAAATATGTCAATATATAAATGTATAATATTAAATTATAATTTAAGAGATTAAAATATAAGATTTCAATGTGAACCTCATTAAAAACTTTAATTTGTTAATCCATGTCTCATTCAAGCTTCATTATGACACTACTTGGTCCATCAAATATTTCTTTATACACATCAGTCAAATGTTCAACTCCATATTGAAATTGCGGGTTAAGAAAATAACCAATAAATTTATTAATGTATAAATATTAGAATGAAAATATGAGATTAATAATCATATGATAAAATTAAATATAAATTCTACTAACATACCTACAAAGTGAAGATCGGAGTGCATGAATTTCCATCTCTTGTCTATTATGTCATTGCAATGAGAATGACAGCAACAATTTTTGTTGAGGCCACAATTCATGTTAAGTGGCTACAAAACTTTATTTCAGGACTTTGGATAATCGACAGTATTGGCAAGCCGTTGCAAATTTGTTGTGATAATTTCATAGCAGTCTTCTTTTCTAAAAATGTGACAAGTATTCCAAATGTGCTAAACATATAGAATTGAAATATTTTCTTGTTAAAGAAGTTCAAAAACTTAGAGTGTCAATTGAGCATATTAGCATTAACTTGTGATTGCAGACCCTTTGACAAAAGAGTTGTCGCCCAAAATATTTACTAGTCATGTTAAATATATGGCCATTATGTCTGCTAATGAATGTTGAATGTTATGTTATTAATAAAGTCTCAATGTTTGGCACTCTAAGCTCGTTAATATTTAAGTTTTTGATTGATATTTTACTTTCACATTTATGTACACATTTGAAAATGCTAATATTGAAAATATTTTTTATTTCTAAATGACATTATTATATGATTTCCACTAATGTATCATGTTAGGAATAATGCTAATATAGTAGTACACAGAAGAGACTATATCAAATAAATGATGTACAACCGTTATGACTTTTATTAGTTTTTGTTCTTAATCATGACTTGAAATGTAATAAATATGAAAAAATATTTTGATTATGTGCATTATGTTTGATATATATCATATCATGAATTGTATTGTCACATGAGCCAAGTGGGAGAATGTAAGAAATGACTCATGTTACATGAATGAGTATATTATTTTGTTTTGAATGATATAACTCTTGAATAGAGAGTTGTGAATGAAATGGTAAGACTCTACGAAAATAGTCTATACATAGTGTTTGATGAAAGCATTATCCTTATAGAAAAAAGACTTGAACCATTGCCTCTATCTCTTGTCCAGAAAGATTGTCTCTATCGACCATAACTATAAAGGAAGAGCATGGAAAGAAAGTGAAATAAATAGAGGACTTTTTCTATTGACGAAGAACAACACACAACATCTAAAGGAGGATCGTATCGTCATGATAAATGTTAGTAATTTATATTTATTCTTATTATGTAAAAGCTATAAATTGTTAAGATCCATTTATACTTAATTTCCATGTTAATATTTTGAAGGCTTATTTTTCCTGAAAAAGATTATTGGTCCAATATGGTTTTTGACTTTGGTGGCTAGTCTTATTTTTCTTTTGCATTTGCAAATGGAAACAGAAGGGTCATTTGTCCAGCCAAAAATTCCTCATTTTGATGTTCACTATAACCGTTGGAATATGTTGATGTAGAACTTCTTGAGGTCTAAGGAATATTGGAATGTTATTGAATATGGAGTACCAAAGATAACAGATGAAATTGTGTTGACTGCTACTCGAAATTCAGAAAGGGAAACATTGAAGTTGGAGGACTTGATGGCAAAAAATTATATTTTTTAAGCCATCCACCGGTCAAAATTAGAGGCAATATTTTGTAAAGAATACTCTAAACAAATCTGAGATTCCCTGAAAATGAAATATTGGGGGAATGTAAAAGCAAAGCGAGTGCAACTACAAGCACTTTAGGTAGAGTTTGAAACATTACTAAAGAATATGGGTGAGTTAGTCATTGATTATTTGTTCATAATAATGGTGGTGAGGATTCTTGATGAAACTTTACTAAAGTTATGATCATTTTAGCAATAAAAGACAAGACTCATTGGCAAGACATTTGACTTGTGTTGTACATGTCACATATATAACCACTAAAACATTAATCTAAGTTGACAGGAAAGACATTATGTAACAGAACAATGATAATATTAATCGAGCAATCACAACTGCAATTTAAAACATTAATCTAAACTAATTACCATATGTAATATTAAAAGATAAAACTAAGCTCTATATTTTTCTCATCCAGTACCATTCTAAAGAAACTAAAATAGAAAGAAATGATATGCACAATATAGATGAAGGGAAGCAAAAGAATTATCACATTATAGCAGCTCAATTCATTCTATAGTACAATTACTTGTTGGTTGAATAAGAAGAAAATGAAAAGGGTGAAAATTTCATTGTATAGTAAACACTAATCTAAACAAATGATTGCAGCCAAAGAAGGGTTGGTATCAGCAACATCGGGTTTTAATAAGGGATGGCCATCAATGGTGATTAAGATTAGGAAAAAGGGGTGACCATTGTCCGGTGGCGGTGATGGAGTCGGCGGTGACAGTTATGGGGAGGAGGGTGGTGGTGGATACTGCATTGATGGTGATGGGGAGGGTGATGGGTAAGGCTACTTTGGTTTTGCGTGGTTCTTCAGTATTGTCCATCAGAATGAGAATGAGAAAGTGAGCTCTGTTTTGTGTTCTTGGATTTCTTCAACTGATTCTCTTAATGGAAACTTTCTGCCTAACAAACTCTTCCAGACAGTTAATTTTGTTAAGTGGATGATGAGTCTAAGGGGTGAGAATTAATGTCTGTTGTGTTAGCATTATGAATTCAAATCCTAGTAATATATTTATATTTATTTATCTCATACCAATAAAAACATACATGTTAATTAAAATATTTGGAACATGAGACAATAAATCTTTATTTTTTGATGGTAACCATTCCTGTATCATTGAAAGGATAAAATTGTATACATATAACTTAATTGAGAAAAAATGAAAGAGATTATTGCAGAAAGACTAAGATCACATGTTCCGAACAATGTCCTATACTGTGTTCCAAGCTAATCAAAATGTGACTTTATGTTATTTTTTATTTTTAGAATTTTTTGATTCATGTGTCAAAACATAATAGACTTAGGACAAGAAATGAGATACTCTTAAAAATAAGAGATGGATGGTTGTTCGTTTGACTGAATGAGGCTTGATGTGATTATATTGCAATTATTATCAAGAGTTTACTTGTATACTATATGAGGCTAATCACATTTTTTTTGACTAAATTGCACTGATATTCTTGAGTTTTAATGAAATTATATAAATCATTTTTCAATTTTTTACAACTATACAAACCTCCTAATTTTTATACTTTTATTACACGGATCATCCCTGCATGATAAATAAGTGCAATCTTTTAAAAATTAAAAATATGATAAATGTAATTAAGTTAAACAAAACATGATATATTGTAGAGACAAGTCCAAATAAAAAATTACATTTATTTCCCATGCAGAGGTGATCAGTGTAATAAAAGTATAATAAAACTAGGAAGGTTTATGTAGGTGTAAAAAAGTAATGAGTGATTTGTATAATTTCACTAAAACTTAGGGAGTATTAGTATAATTAAATCTATTTTTCTCTCTTCATAATATATGGCCATACATTGTATGAATGACTTTGTGTTCATATCTATATGCGCCAAAGATACTGATGTGTGTTTATGAAAAAAATGTTGCATATTTATATATATATATATATATATATATATATCGTATTCAATGTATTTAAATTATGAAAGTGTTGTGTATATAGAGTAGAAATGCAACTTGGTCATTCTTTTCCAAATATGTAACACTGATTGTGGAGAAATGTTTTCAAATGTAACATTCCATTATTTTTGGATCATGGTGTTGAACAAGATTTTCACCATAGAGATGATACAGAGATTGGCTAAGAATATGCACTCGTAATACTACTGCGATGACCAAACTTGTTCCTATCATATTTGTATTGAGAATTCCTTATAATTGGTGAAATATCAATCCTAATATCATGATTCTCACATACATATAGGAAACAAAGGGTGCAGTGTCATACTTGAATCCATGTTCCTGAATATGCTCATATGATCTGCGTTTCTGAGAGAGTTTTGATATGATTGTATTCCTCAACCAAATCATTGATTCCTCTTGGGACTTGCGTTTTCACTCTGATGGGGAGAGGAGAAAAATAAATTTGATTTGGTGTATTGGGGATCATAACATTCCTTATGCGTTAACTTATATGGTTTCTATTATCTCCTATAGGTTAACACCCATTAAGCTCATATCCATTATCAGCTTTTAGAAATCTATGAGGTGTTAGTAATTAGATCACTTATAATGTAACCCCGAAATAAATAGCCGATATCATTGTATCAAATATATGATGTCCATCTTAATTAGAAATTATAAATTTCTAATAATCTCCCCTTGAGCTTCATATCTTCCTGATACAATTATATCATAGGTTCTTTAGGCGCACATATGTATGTTATTTACAATTACACTTCTCTTTAATACAATTTGGTCCATTTCATATATCAACTATGGAACCACCGCAATTTTCATCACATTCAAGTGTGACTCGATCACGATGTTCACCATATTAATATATTCAATGACATATCAAATATGGATGATTGACATAGAAATTTCATGCAATGTGATCTCAAACATGTCTAAATTCAAAGTCTTTAATTGCAACATAATAGTTACAATGCACAATTTCAAAGTCTTTTGGGGTATGTAGCTGCCCCTCTCAACAATTGTCGCTCTCAAGAATTGAACTATTGACCTTTTGGTCATCATGGACATCTAGTGAGGTCTTACACCATTAGACCAACACCTCATTAGTTTACTTTAGAGCGAAGTTCTAATATCCTAAGGATTTTTATAAATCATTAAATATTGATAATATATGTATTTTTGTGAAAATTTCTACCATATAGATCTTAGTGAGCAAAAGAAGAAGAGCTTGATTGCCAATTTAACATTGTTGATATCATTAGTCGTTCATGTTTATAAAACTTTTAACTATTTCTCAATTAAGTGCAACTTTAATAATACGAGAAAATTGAATGCAATTTTTTGCTTGATTGAGTTGTTTGTCTTTTCTTAACCTAAAAAATCTATAACAAAAAGATCATTTTCAACAACAAATACAACAAATTAAAATTACATAGTAAGATAAAAAATGAATTTATTGCACAAAACATGGTAATTTATAATGAAAATACAATAGCTGAATTTTTTACCTCTAATTTAATCATTGATAACTTTAAGTATTTAAAAGAATGAAGAACGTTTTAAATGAAAGTACATTTTTTTCTTTATCATCTTTATCATCTTTAATTTTTTTCTTTAAACATTTTTGCCCACTCTAAACTTTATATCAAGATCCGCAACTGTTTGCATGAATTTATTTAAACAGTGTAACGTAAATTTTAAATTAACAAAGTTATTGATTATTACCTTAAGAGATATGATGTTTATGTATTTAAATAACAAATTAGAGTTATTGATGAATAGCATGATATAGATTATGTTATATTAAATAAATAAAAAATATTTATAAAGGATACTTTAATAGTTTATGTTATAATAGTCAATAAAAAGATATTTGTAACAACATAAGAACTTTAGAAAAGTATAAATTTAATTAAAAAGTGTTAAGATAAGTTGTTAATAAAAATATTATGGAGGTTACATCATAATATAGATGATTTCTAAGTATTTTATTATTGGATGTACAATTTTTAATGAATGAGATGGTGTTGACCATATTATATTAAATATTATTATGAAGAAAAGTTTGAAACGCAATGTAAAATAAGTTATAGAATAGGACATTAGAGGAATATATATGATATTTTTGATGTTTTTTCGTGACATGATATTTGCTTCAATGACATGATTTGTTATTTTAGTGACAATCAATTTTCTATCATTGCATAATCCTTGATACTGGTCTAAATTATTCAATAGCGTTATTAGAGTTATAACTTTCAACTTGATCTTATGATTGGAAAGAATAGAGGTTGTAAATGCGTTTAAAAGTTTAGGAGTTAGTATGTTGAATGTTTCTCTTTCATTAGTATCAGATATATCTGAACTCACATATTCCCTTCCTCATATCTAGTTATACGTTAGAATATTTATTAGTATAAGTTTAAATAATTTATTATAACGAACATAATGAAAATTTAAAGATATCTAAGATGAATATCAAATGCTTTTCAGTTTATTTGGCTGAACATATTTAAGATGAATATCAAATGCTACATCTTTAGCGAAATAAAACAGATCAATATTGAACTGAAACTGTTTTCAGCAAAGTAATCGACAATTTTTTTTTAAAAAATAAATTCTAAAGTTACTAAAAATGTTCTTAAGAAAACAAAAATAGATCAATAGTAAATGGTTATTAGTTTATTTGGCTGAACATATTTAAGATGAATATCAAATGCTACATCTTTAGCAAAATAAAATAGATCAATATTGAACTGAAATTGTTTTCAGCAAAGTAATCGACAATTTTTTTTAAAAAAAAATAAGTTCTAAAGATACTAAAAATGGTCTTAAGAAATTAAAAATAAATCAATAGTAAATGCTACATCTTTAAGTGTTTTTCAGCGAAATAAAACCGAACACATTTCAAAAAAATTCATTTAGTAGTGAACTAAAAGTACTAAATGATACATCTTTACTGAAAAAGGTAACCTAAACTTGGTTTTCAATAGCAAAGGCTACGACTTTAACAAAATTGCAAAGACCTAATTTTTACAAAAAATGTAAAGTCGGAATACACAAAGTGAAAAGGTCAAACTTTTAAAGTAATAAACCATGATCTTTAAGAAAAAATAATGAGATAATTTTTAATAAAAAATGAACAATAAGAAGAAGTCTGGAATTCGAGAGAAAATATTAAAGCCCAAGAGTAAGCTTCATAAATTCATTATTCCAAGACAGCTAGGATATGCTCATTGGTTTCAATAATGACAATAATGTGAATGATTTCATATTTCACTTGGACCATTTTTTGTAATACAAAAAATTGAGCAGAGATGGAGAACATGAGTTTTCGCATTTTAAGAAGCAAAAGTAAAAAATACAATGCTACCTTTAGTTGGAGTCTGGATCCTCTCCTGTAATGGAGAGGCCAGTACTAACCTAAGATTATGACACGTGGCAATTCAGTTTTTAATGGTTAGGATTTTAAATTGCAAAAATATATTTTTAATTAAATTAATTCAAAAAATAAATTCTATCTTCCTCCAACTGCATCTACTCCTTTGCTACATTAGGAGAGAGAAAAAATACTGAATGAAAGCCAGTTTTTTTTTCCAATTGGAATGACAAAATGTTTTAAGATATTTCTTGTGCTTGTTGACACAGATAGAAAAGTGGAACCTTTTCCATGGTGAAAATTTAGGCCATCCATGTAGGGTTTCATATTTTTTTAGCAACATTCCTGGTAATCCAAAACTTATGAGGGAGAAAACACAGATAGAAAAGTAACATCATCAAAACTTATGTTTCTTCCCTCTAAAATCCATGGCAAGCACATAACCTCAAAGTCTAGAAAGTTAATAGTCATCTCTTGTTTTTAACTCTGTGCTCTCCAGGTTGCCGCCTATAATGCCACCGTCGAAGAAGAAGAAGAAAAAGGATGAGCCAATAGTCATCTCTTGTTTATCTCTTTCTGTGTTTGTGTTTTCTCTCTCCTTGTGTAGCAATGGAGGAAGTAACGCTGTTGAAGAGGAGGAAGATAGAATTTATTTTTTGAATTAATTTAATTAAAAATATATTTTTGCAATTTAAAATCCTAACCATTAAAAACTGAATTGCCACGTGTTATAATCTTAGGTTAGTATTGACCTCTCTATTACAGGAGAGGATCCAGACTCCTTTAGTTGATGGTGAAAAATGGTTAATGAATGAGTGATAAAAAATATGAGAAAAGAGAGAGAATAAATCTCAAGGGTTAAAAGATAGTGAAGATAAAGGGTTAGGAGAAAGTGTTAATGAGATATACATGTGGAGGAACTAAAAGATTATAAAATTTGAAAGAAACAAAAGTTTTCCTTGCAGTAAGCATTAATTCCCCTACACCAAACATTAAAAAATATATTATATATATAAAGAAGCAAAAGATGCCCCTGTAGTAAGCATTAATTCTCATGCAACAAGCATTATAAGTACAATGACTGAATTGACAAAACAAAATTGAAGTGGATATGAAAGAATTATTTACGTACATATATGTAGAAACAAAAGTAAATGTAAAACTGAAATATCCCTTTGTAATCCAAATGTCAGTAATGTAAGATATTTATAATAGTAATAACACCAACCCAAGTAATTTTTATTAAGATAGTAGATTATAGCTTAAGAAATCTGAGGTTCTATTTCTTTAAAAGAATCAATTATCAAATAATATTTTGAGGACTTATTTTTCCTGTAAAAGATTATTGGTGCAGTATGGTTTTTGACTTTGGTGGCTAGTGTATAAGCTAAGTTAGGAGGAGAAGTTATCTAGTAAAATTATTGCTTGGTTGATATACATATAATCAAAGTGCAATATTCCATCATTTCTAATAGTATGTTGACGTCCCGCTTTTTAACATCTCTTATCAAGAGCCAGGTTTTTTATCCTCTCTTCGTCTAATCTTTCTTTTGCATTTGCAAATGGCAACAAAAGGGTCATTTGGTATTTGGACATAAGGTTTTTTATCCTCTCTTAATGATATGTCATAAGGAGGAGGAAATCCATAAAAAATGTGGTATTTGGACATAAGGTGTAACAATCATATGTTTGATGAATAAATTAGAAATATTGTAATTATATTAGTTAAGAATGTGATTTAACTCACATAATCACTAGATCTTACGAGTTTTTAAGAGCCGGTGATTTCACTACCACTAGTGAAATTATCGGGGAAGATCTCAGGATCGTAAAATTGCTGTCTCGTTGTGATTTTATATTTTTATGGCAAAAATCTTAAATTGCAAACTCCTCATCTTTTAAACCCGTATAGAAGGAAAACCCATGACCCAAAATCATTTGGTCCGCCCAAAATTCTTGTAATCCTTAAATTGCAAAATAATAAACAAACCATAATCATAATAGATGTAGAAGTTACCGTTCAAGACTTATTCTTATTATGATCTTCATCTTCAACATATTTATTAAACATAGCTACGTGATATTTTCACATACACATATATTATTAGGCTCTCATACTTGTTGATATTTTTTGCTATCAAACACTTTAGTTGATTATGTTGACATGTTAGTTTTGCAATTATGTGAGATTTAATACTTTTATATCCATATATTTTGATGTTGGAAGTTTAAGTTATCCAATACTACTTAATTTTTTTATTTATAGCAATGAAGAAAGTTGAAGATTTTATTATTCGTATGTATATATATATCTAAAAAAATCAATATTTAGCAGGATGTTAAGATATGTGTTACAATCACACATTTTATATTTTCATCTACTCCTTCCTAAAATTTTGATCTTATCAATTATGATCATAATATTCGGAGATAACTCTACAATTTATATCATGGCCAAAGAAAGTGTCCAAGTTGACAGGAAAGACATTATGAAACATAACAATGATAATATCAGTAATTTAAAACACTGATCTAAACCAATCACCGTATATGTAATATTAACATATAAAACAAAGCTCTATATTTTTGTCATCGAGTACCATTCTAAAGAAAACACACTCAAGAACTAAAATAGAAACAAAGAACTAAAGTAGAGTAGAAGGAAATAAGAACAGAAACTATTTAGCATTTGCCATACATGTGATAATGATATGCACAATATAGATGAAGGGAAACAGAAGAATTATCTCATTATAGCAGCTCAATTCATTCTATAGTACAATTACTTGTTGGTTGAATAACAAGAAAACGAAGCAATGAAAGAGGATGATCTCGATTAATTGTCTAAACCAGTTAATGACATCATTGCTGTAATGATCCAAAACCATTGGATAGAAAGAACAAAACTTGTTAAAAACACATTACTATTCAATGATGAAATTCGAGTATTTAATCTTCGTCGGGAATATCTGCGTTAACCATTAAGAGGATTGCCGCCAAAGAAGGGTTGGTATCTGCAACATCGGGTTCGAATAAGGGATGGCCATCAATGGTGATTAAGTTGTCGGTAATGGTTATGTGAACTGCAACGGGTCTGTTGTTGTTATTGTTGTTGCTGTTGTTGTTGTTGTTATTGTTATTGTTGTGTTCAAGAATGAGGGTGAGGATGACGGGTAAAGCGGTGATGGAGTGTGTACTAGTGAGGTGTTGATGGTACCCACTATGAGAATGAGGAGGAGGAGGTTGTCGATGAGGTTCATTGTCGACGAAAATGTTGAATAAGGTGCGGGTGGTGGTGATTGTGGCGGCGGCGGTGAAAGTGTTAGTGGCGATGGTGATGGTGGTGGGGAAGGTGAGGCGGGTGGGGAGGGTAAGGGACATAATTGTGGGACCAATGGAAGGATCAAGAGTAGGAAAAAGAGGTGACCATTGTCCGGTGGTGGTTATAGAGTCGGCGGTGATGGTGATGGGGAGGAAGGTGGTGTAGGATGCTGCATTGATGGTGATGGGGAGGCTGATGGGGAAGCTTAGTTTGGCTTTGCGGTGTTGTTCAATATTCTCCATCAGAATGTGATGGGTTCTGTATTGTGTTCTTGGATTTCTTGCAGAGAGTACGTGAATTAGAGACAGAAGCAGAAATATGAAGAGGGGCACTTGTGAGTGATTCTCTCTCCTCATAACAAACTCTTCCCGCCAGTTAATTTTGTTAAGTGGATGATGGGTCTAAGAGGGTGAAGTCTTTTGTAAATGTTGTGTAATCTATGCTCTCCACATATTTATTTGTCCCAAATTCCGTCTCGCGCAAATGAAAATATATCATGGTAATTAAAAAATTAGGAACAATAGAATAGCATATCTCTATTTTTTATAGTAGTTCCTCGTGGTGTATCATTTTGAAGATAAAACTGTATATATCTACCTTAATCATGAACTGGAGAAAAAAAGAGTTTCTTTGGGGAAAGAATGTATTATTAAAATTTGTTTAACTATTTATTCACATTTGAACAAAATCTGTTGACACTTCTTCTTGAATTAGTAAATAGCTGCTGCATGCCTGCATCATTGTGATTTGTGACTGTAACACTGATTTTGGAGGAATGTTTCCATATGTAACATTCCAAGACATTCCTTTATTTTTGGATCATGGTGTTGAACAAGATTTTCACCATAGAGATGATACTCAGATTGGCTAAGAATATGGATGAACTAGTCTAGTATAATGATTAAGTGATGAGATGCTGAAGGATTACATTGTCACTATTACACATTTTTTTGCTTCAAATCTAATAATACAGACTTTTCAGTTTTCTACTTTTCTGATTATGCAGTTGTAGGACAAGGATATGCTTTCTCCAAGCACATCCCAAACCTCTCCTGAATCAATCAAAATATGTCACGTCAGTTAAAAAAAGTAAATATTCACGATTTTTGTATTTTTGCTTCATTTTGATTGGTTTGAGACAAGTTTAAAAATATGTTTGGAGACAACAGATTCTTGTCGGTAGTTGTAATGCTTTTCCTATCATATTTGATGTATGTTGCCTTTTCAAAAAGGAAATATTGATAGTTAAAAACAGCTTTTGAAAAATAAGTGATTGATTCACATAATTAAGTTGAACCTAACATGCACTTAGAGGTAGCTTGCACACCAAGGTAAAATTAACTCAAGGACAATAAATTCCCCCATCCCTTCATTTTTTTATTTATAGCATATTTTGGTTTATGACTAATCATATTTACACAATAGGCTTCCCCTTCTGTTATAAGAAAATCGCCCAACTAATTTGTAACTAAAATAGGTGATGATTTTAACTAACTATTACAAATCAATAAACTGATATGAACATGAATAAATCTACTCTATGTAATCAGTAGTAATTTGTAATCATATGTTATGGATAGAATCTACTATACTTTCATTATTTTTTATTTTGCAGGTATGTATTCTAGATGGTTACACAATTTTATGAAATCTTCGTTATGACGAACCAATACGTGATATCTCATAGAGTGAATTTGGTACGTAATATGCTGATAACAATAACAAAGAATTATTCCATTAAAATACAAAAAAAGATAGATCAATTCTCATGTTAACCGCGTTATGAAACATTTGGATTTAGCACATAAACAGAAGTAGAATTCAAATATGATAATATTTTGTTACTATTTTTAGTATTTGCCATATAAGTTATGCACAATATAGATGAAGATATGAACTGAAGGAAGCAAAAAAATGAGAATGACATTATAGCTCAATATAATTGTCTACAATTATTTGTTCTCTGAATAACAAAGAAAGAAAGCAAGAAATTGAACCAACCGAAGCAATGAAAATAGGATTTGTCTAAAGCAATTAATGATCTCTGCTACCTAATATCTTGGAAAATCAAGAGAAGGAACAAAGATGAAGTTGTTAAAGAACAACAAGTACCCCGAACCGCGGCTGAAGATGACATTCATAGTGCTCTTGATGACAGGAAAGCTACCCAGGGGGTGGTTGTTAACTGGTAACTAGCACCAATGGCTAAGTAATTAGGATGCATAATGATGTAAATGGTGTAAGTGCAAGTTTTGACATGATCACACCTAGTGAGATTGATGTTGATGCATAAAGGAATAGCTATGTTTTGTAGGGTAACATGATTAGGATCATAAACATATGGAGGAGGAGGTGGTGGATAAGGAAGAGGAGATGCGTTATCTTGGGTGCAAAACATGGGTCCATCAAGGTTCACTACTAAGTAAAGAGTAAAAGTGGTGCTGTTGATAGTGATGATCGCAGGGTAAGTGAGGTATGTAGGGAGGGTCATACCATGAGCTAGGCGACCGGGTTCATCGTAAAATGAATAAAGGAAGAGTCCAGTTCCATTGCTAGTGTTGAAGTTGCTGCGAACTATGGTGAATGCGACTGAGTTGGAAATAACAGTGATTCGGAGTGTGATGGTTGGGGTAGTCACAGTGATGATGATGGGTAAGTCTAGTACGGGTAGTTCGACTAGTTCGGTCAGTTCTTGGATCCGTTTACCAAACCATTGGATAAGAACAGATTGTGCGGGTGGTGGTGGTGGTAAATGTAATGGTGGTCGTTGTTGAATGTAATAGTACTCCATGAGAAAGAGAAAATAGAGAGTGGATTCTGTTTTGTGTTCTTGAAAAGAGAGAAAGGCTTTCTTGGATTTGTATGTGAATGAGGAAGAAGAAGGCTTATATGTAAGTTGGTGCCAAGTTTCTGTGTTGGATATAATATGTAACTAACTGTTAAAATATGAGTCTGATTTTGAGTTTTGAAGTTGTGGCTTCTTTTTCATCTTGTTGGAACTGGTTATATGGCTTAATTTGTATTTCATGGAAATTTTGATTTTCTATAAAATATTTATGGATAGGATAATATATTATTTTTCTATGCTTTATGACTTGTTTGATTTAAAATATTGCTGCATAGTATCATGAATTGCTTGAAGTTCATATGCATAGAATTACAAGTGTTCTAATTGGCTACTAGATTCATCAAATTTATATTGATAAGAGTTGTCTAGCTTTGATGCTTGTAGACTATAGGTATGATAAGATCATAACATTATGTGATTGAATGTATAAGAAAGATTTCATATATTGATAATTCCAAAACTATTGGAAAATACCTTGCTTGTAATCTCATTGGTGCTTAAACTAAACTTGCTCATTTTGGTTCAATCAAGTATTAAACCTATCTGTTCTGCTGCTTTAAAAGTTCTGTTTCAAATTGAGTCATGGATACTTTTCATATTTTTTTTATACTTAACTTGGTTATTCAGTTAATGCCTAAGACTTGTTGAGCTATTGATTGGTTAAAACTTTTAAGTGTAAGTAGCAGCAATTTGTATGAACATTTAAGTGATAACTATGAAGTAGTGATTTAAATTGTGAGCCGCATTAGGTAGCATCGAATTACATCAAATTCAAAAAAATATTTTTTTAATCATAAATTAATTCACACTTTAATTGCCGCATTTCGTATGCAATGACCACCATGACCACAATCCCATGCAACGACCGCAATGGCCACAATTGCGACCATAACCGCAATTTAAAACACGAACATAACTCACCAACTTAAGTAATATGCAGCTTTGTACACATGGACACAACACCATTAAAATTCAGTGATTGCAAAGGTTACTTAGTATTTTGAAGAAAAGATTACATATGAAGAGATCTTATTTACAGAAGATTAATCTTTTGTGAGAAAACTAGGTGGTTCTTACAAGTATGATGAAGAAGTCCCGTAAAATCAGTGTCTTCATTATCAGAATTCATTCAATTTCTTGAATATGCAGTAAAATATAAATTGAAATAATTGCAATATAAACTATGACCTTTCTTTTGATACTATTGTTCCATGCACACACATGTACAATATTTGAGATAAGAACAACATTTACAAACAGAACAATAATCACCAATTCTAGTAATAAAGCTATCAAATTCAGAATTGAAAGAAACTAACTTTTTTCAATATTATTCTACAATGGTTATGATTTAAGTGTGAAAAGTGAAGTGACAAAAGAAAAGCATTGAAATAGATCGAATAAAAAAGAAAGATAGAGTAATTGCTCAAATATGAAATCCAATATCATATATCAACCTATAGAAACAGAATAAAGAGGATCCTCAAATATGGTTTCTATACATTTTATTTGTTCAACTACAAACCAAGCCAATCAAAATGCATGGCTTGTCTAAACTAAACTAACATAACCTAATCAGGATAGCATTGTTTTGAACTCAGTGATCACGGTTAAAGGGATAAGGATAGATGGTGACGAAGTCGCCGTGAATGTTGATATCGAGGTTGATGCTGGTGGTGGCGATGATCACCTTCACCGGTTCGCTCATTGTGATAACGGTGGACAGCTCAGGGTTCCGAGGAGGAGGTGGTGGGATTGGTGGTGGTACTCGTGGTTGATGTACTTGAAATTTCGATGCTCTGCTAATATTCTCCATCACAATTTCAATCAAGAGGGAATTTCACTTTCTGAATTGAATGGGGAAAAAAGAAGAGAAAACGGCTTTTTGTAGCTGAAATTTCATGCTTAACTAACTTTCCCTCGGTCAATGATAAAACCCGAGTCGGAAGTCAAATCGGAAAAGATTTTGTATATATTAAGTTTAATTGGTTAAATAGTTAAACAATCTGGTTTGACTGGGTGATTTCATACCTAATTTAATTTTTTATCTATAAATATATAATTATATATAAATGTAAAACTTTATATAATTAATCAAAGTAACACATTTTTATCTTTTTTTTTTGGAGCGGGTTTAACACGGTTGGATCGGAATTTCTCCGATTCAAAACCATTCAACCCTCATTCAATTAAGACTGCAAACTAAAGTCGTTTTTATGTCCGATCAATGGTTAAACTGGTCGGATGTTCCGATCCAGTCCAGTTCTTGCAACACCACGCCCAAGTAATATAGTTATGCGGAAGAGTCAGTTAGTAGTTAGTTACAACTAACTTGAAGAGAATAGAATTACAAAAAGGGTATTCATTCTCTTTCTGATCTCATTCAGTGAAATAACTATCTCTTTCTTTGTGTGAAATAACTCTCTCATTCTGTTTGAATTGCAATGGAGAATCAGCAAGTTGTTGAAGAAGTTCCGTTCTCAATTGTTCCTAACCTGCAGGGGCAACAGTGTAGTGAAGCTGCAGATATTCAGCTTCATCTTCCAATCACTCTCCCAATCTCAATCACCATTGCCACTAACTCCATCTACCTTCCTATCACCATTACCCCGAATTCCATCACCATCTTTTCCATCAAACGCAAGGACAACGACAACGACAACAACAACAACCATCAACGATGACCAGAATTCAATCATCATGCATTTTGATTAGTTTTGTAATTCAACAAATAAATGTAACTTCTGCTACTTTCTGTTAATATGAGGAATTAGTGTATCTTGTTTGTATTTTGAACTTTACAGAAAGAATCACTCACTATTGTTAATATCAATAAATTCTGCCTCATTAGTTTCATAATCAAGTATATTATTAGTTTCATAATCAAGTTATGTTACCAAGAGTTTAAGATTTATCAAGAATCAGATGATTAAGTAGATAAGTATTATAATAACTTTAAAGTTCTCAGGTCATAAATCGATAGACTTATTAGTGTTGTCATCAAACACATGTTATCGTCCATTCATAATTAAGTATATTGAAATAAATTTAAAAAAAATTTTATATTACTGCGATTATGTATGAAATTAGGATGTAAAAATGTATCAAAAAAATATTACTATGATTACAAATGATTGTCATACTATAAGTTGCAGATTTTAAGTAGCATTCCATCCTTTGATTACAAAATACTGATTTGACAGCAAGAATTTGTTGGCAATTAGAGTTATCACATATTCAGAATAGATGCAGTGAAATCTACTACATACACTGATCGAGGTTTTGATTATAAGAAGTACCCGTAAGGAAATCTACTACATACACTTCATTTATAGCCTTCATGCATCAGTTGGAATAAGGTTAAATACATGTGCTAGAGCTTTTTTAGGGTTTCAACTATTAGATATGGGCTAAATAGCATAAGGCCCAATTTGAAATGAAATTAAAATTGCACCAATTATTTTCCACCACATAAGAATCAACTACTAGATATGGGTTAAATAGCATTAATTAATTTTCCACCACATAATCAGATAACCAGTTAGGTCTCTTCTTAAAACTAATGGACCTCTTAATATCTTTTACCCTATCATACATAGCTTCCATTTAAAATAATAGTTACTTTTTTTCACCATTTATGATGAATTCAGTTTGGTGAATTTATCACGTATCCGTAAAGTTGCACCCTGTCCCTGTGGTGAGATAGCTAGCTGTGTTTTTCCCTTACAGAACTTCAATTTTGACTATAAGAACAACAATGAAGTGAGAAATGAGAAAAGAAAAAACTGAAGTGAGAAATCAAGAAGCAAAGCAAATAAGAACAACAATGACTAGGCTTTCAGTTCAATTGAAGTGTAGTAAACTAATAATAAAGCAAATAAGAACAATAATGATGTCTTCAAAATATTGTACATGTGTATTAGAATTAATGTGAGCTGTTTAGGATTGACTAACTTCTTTCAATATTGTTAAAAATAAATGATTGATTCTCATAATTTAAGCTGAACCAAACAAACACTAAGAGTATGAAACTTTTCCTTCAAACACAAGAAAGTCCTAACTAACTTGTATAATCCCCTCTTTCACTCTGCAAGAAATACAAGATAACCAAACAAAGCCCACTCTCTCACTTTCTCATTTTCTCTGCTTTCTGATGGAGAATAATGTACAACAACCAGAACCGCAACCAGAACCAGAACCGCAACCACAACCGCAACCGCAACCAGAAGGTCCACAACTACAAGAGGTTCTTTTCCAAAGTTATGACCACAACCCACCCATAACCAGTCTGAATCAAACCACGACCTTCCCCATCAACATCGCGGTCTATTTGGCCCCGATGATACTCGACATAACGGTGACTAACAACTCCATCAGCATCACTCCCACCCAACCCAACAATGACAATAGACCACCACAACTTCACCCTCTTCCTGATCACCTTCTTTTCCGACGTTATGCAATCAACCTCCCCTACTGCCTCAGTTTTCCTACCAACATCACTATGGCAACAAACACCATGTTCACAACTCTCTACGTCGATAACACCATCTTCTTCGACGAAAGTAGAATCATAAGGCGGAATAATAATACTTTAGTCTATGAAAATACTTTAGTCCACCCCATCATTCTCCCCATTTATCTCCACCTCAATCTCATCAACACCACCACCAACACCACCATTACGGTCAGCTTCGCAATCTATACTAACAACACCATCATCGTAGCCTTATTGGGAATGGGAATAACTGAGTCGATAGCCTCATTTTCTGTCCCTAACCCAATAAGGAATCTCGGACTTGCAGCCCCTGCAGCATGAAATGATTTTCTTCATCTTTTGTAATGATTTTGATTTCATTTGATTCTTTCATTTTCTTTCTTTGTTATTCTAATTGCATGTTTCTGCTTCAGCCATGCAAGTTGATTTGTATATCATAGAATTTGAATACTAGACATGTCATGACTCATGCAGTTTTATAAATGTATAGAAAGAAATTTTGATCAAGTTATGTTTCAAGCAAAATTCAAATTTTGAAAAAATAAATTATTCCCTAAGTTACACAATTGATTCTTTAAATTATTCCCTAAGTTAGTTACAAACACAAAACAACTTCATGTAACTGAAACTGTATAGTGAAATTTCCCTCTTACCATTCCCTTTTTTGCATTCAAACACAGAAATTCCCTCTTATCATTCTCATGGAGGGTAATGGAAGAGTACCATCACCACCTGAACAACCTCTTTCTTTCTATAGCTATGGTCGCCCCAACCAACCCTACCGCCATCTCGTCTCGGACTCAACCTACCCCCTTACGATCTCTGTCTGTAACGGCACCAAAATCTTCTTCACCATCACTAACCATTCTGTTTCGATCATCTCTCCCAACAACAATGCGCCGTACCTTCATCGTATTATCAATGATCATCATAACAATGCACCACAATTTTTTTCCCCTCATTACAATAATGGACCACAACATCATAATAGTAATGGACCACAATATCATGATCACAATGGAGCACAATATCGTGTTAATAATGAAGCAGAAGATGATCATTTTTTTCTTCATGTGAATGGTTTTCGCAACAACAATGGAGCACGAGATGGAACTCTTTTTCTTCCTGATCAGAATACTAATGGAGCACAAGACAACGATCTTTTTCGTGAAGATGATGATGATGATGATGATGAAGAAAATGAAGAAGACCGTATTGATCTTATGCAATTTCATGGCCTATTCCTTCCACACCTTCCTGCACTCCCTGCTTACATCCATGTCACAAGCAATAACCGAACATTCGCGTTGCTCGTAACGGTTAACAACACCATTCATGTGATTCATCAAGCTCTGCCTATTTTTCCTCCTCATAACAATGATGGTAACTATCATGTCATTAACCAACCTATTGCACCCCCTTTCAGCATGGCAATCTTTTTCAATCGCGCGAATAGCAACACCTTCATCAATATCAGAATCGAAATAGTCAGCAATAGCTCCATCTTCATCAGGGCTGAATCATGTATAGGAACCACTGATTGGGCAGCCATGCTCGACTTCAATGCCGCTCACCCTTACCCATGATCATCAAGTAGAATAGAATATGTTGCTGTTTCTTTGTTCAATTGCACTATGAGGATTCACTGTTTCACAGATTGTGCATGATATATGGTATTGAGTTTCTGATTTTCATTTTGCTTTCTGATTAATAAAAAAAGAAGCATTGATTAGTGTTAAGATCTTGTACTCAACCTCAACAAATTGTTCCTCCTAGAGATTAGTTTCATAATCATGTAAATTAGAAAAATTAAGAAAATAAAAAGCTGATTGGATCAAGGGAAATCACGATGCTGCAATTAGGAAGTTATTATCATATAGCAGATTTCATTGAAGTTTTTAGGTGTTAAATTTGCAAAGTTTCTTAAGTAGCATTTTATTCTAATTTCTAAGTATATGAGTAACTAGTAAGTAGTAACTGACCAATTGAAAAGGAAGCAATGTTTAAGCACTGTGATTTGATTGTAACATTCTATTATGTAGAAACTGGGATGGGGATCACATGTCTCCATTCATGTCTCATTTGGTGTCTCAAGCCAATGAGAAAACATTATTCATTTAAAAAGAAAAATTACAAAAACAAAAATTAGTATTTTAATATTATTTTGTGAAGTTTGATTAGTTCGAGGCATAGAGATAGAAAAATTATGGGACAAGTGATCCTTGTCCTAGAAACTGCATCATTGGATGCATTACACATAACTTTGTATGTCGCTATCAAACTCATATTATATTCAATCCCAACAATAAAGAAATTAATTAGATACTCATGTTAACTAAATGTAAGCAAAAGTAAGAGAAAATACAACTCATACAAATTACCACTTCAATGAGCATACACTAACTCCTCTAATGCTCACACTTGGCTTCCATACCTCTAATGGAGCTAATCTCGCCTATAAACTAAGACTATTATATAGTATTAGTTATTGCCCAAAGTGCATATTACAAATCCAAATTAAACCATTGAAACACAATTCTCTCATTTTGGTAGCGAACCGTGAATTAGTTCTCTCGTACTAATTTGTGTTTCTTCTGCGAATTGATTCCCTTTAAGGAAGGAACCGGATTCTTACATTTAAGTAGAAGAAAATAAGAATAATTGGTAATCTACACTTACTTACATGAATGAGTTACAACAAATAAGAAATATTTTATCCTTAGTATTTTTCATACAGCGTTGATTCAAACCTACAAGAACCAACACTAGAAATGATTATGCAAAGAGTTGTAGAAACCTTACTTAATATACCCCTAGCGTACCAGTATTTGACAGGGTAACATACCGCATACTACGTACCTGCACCCATACCAAAGAGAACCACATATCAGGTGACTATGAGTTAAACCCCTTAAATAGTATACCGTCCTGCTTTGAGCGCATCGCTTCACCTAGCTGGACCTTTCAGCGCAGCACCTTGCGTTGGGCACACCTCCATTTTTCGCTTGGCGCGAGTTGATCACTTGCCATATCTAAAGCAGGGACTAATTGATGAATTTTGCATTTAAATTGGCCCAGAGCAGGCTTGCACTGGGCACATGTTCTTCTGCAACTAAATATGGAAGAAATTCCATACGTTTGTTACAAACACTCAAACAACTTCATGTAACTGATTACCGAATAGTGAAATTTCATCCCTCTCTCACAAGAGCATTTTCTCTGTTTCTCATGGCGGGTAATGGAAGAGTACCATCACCACTACAACCACTTTCTTTCTATAGCTATGATCGCCCCAACCAATCCTACCGCCGTGTCGTCGCAGACTCAACGTTCCCTGTTACGATCTCCGTCTGTAACGGCATCAAACTCTTCTTCACCATCACTAACCACTCTCTTTCCATCATCTCTCCCAACGATAATGAACCATATCTTCATCATCTTAATAATGATCATCATAATAATGCACCACAAAATTCTGTTCCTCATTACAATAACGGACTACAACATCATAATAGTAATGGAGCACAACATCATGATAGTAATGGAGCACAATATCATGATCATAATGGAGCAGAAGATGGATTTCTTTTTCTTGATATGAATCATTTCCTCAACATCAATGGAGCACAAGATGAAATTCTTTTTCTTTCTGATCAGAATAATAATGGAGCGCAAGACAACGATCTTATTCACGAAGAAGAAGATGATGATGATGATGAAGAAGAAGATGAAGAAGGCGATATTGAATTTCATGCCCTTGTCCTTCCCCACCTTCCTGCACTCCCTGCTTACATCCATATCACAAGCAATAACCGAACATTCGCATTGCTCGTAACGGTTAACAACACCATTCATGTGATTAATCAAGCTCTGCCTATTTTTCCTCCTCATAACAATGATGGTAACTATCATGTAATTAACAAACCTATTGCACCCCCTTTCAGCATGGCAATCCTTTTCAATCGCGCGAATAACAATACCTTCATCGATATCAGAATCGAAATCGATGGCAATAACTCTATCATCATCAGGGCTAACTCCCGTATAGGAACCACTGATTGGGCAGCCTTAATCGACTTCATGCCTGCTCACCCTTACCCATGATCATGGAACTATCAAACCAACATTCATTGTAATGTCTTCTTTCTTTTCAATATGAATATGAATACAATATGAGCAAATAATTGTACTATTGAGCTATAATGCCATTCTCTTTGTTGCTGTTTCTTTGTTCAATGGTACTGTGAGGATTCGTTGTTCTGCATGATATATGGTATTGAGTTTCTCATTTTCATCATGTGTGAGGATTCGTTGTTAATATGATGAATTAGTCTATATCATTTTTTTGTATTTTACAAAGAAAGAAGCATTGATTAGTGTTAAGATCTTGAACTCAACCTCAATAAATTATGCATCCCTTCGTAATGATGTAAATTAGAACAATTGAGAAAGTAAAAAGCTGATGTATCAAGGGAAATCAAGATACTGCAATTACGATGTAGTAAATAGCTGATGAATAAAGCGTGGTTATCAAGCTCATATTACATTCACTCCTAACAATAAAGAAATTAATTAACTACTCATGATAACTAATGTAAGCAAAAGTAAGAGAGAATACAATTCAACGATGACGAATTATCACTCCAATGAGTACGGATAGCTCCTTTAGTGCTCACATCTTGCTTTCACACCTTTAAGAGAGCTAAACTCGCCTAAAAACTAAGACTATAATGTATTATAAATGTATTGCCCAAACTATATAAGTATATATTATAAACATAAGTTAAACCTCTTAAATAGTGTCTGAAAAATGGCTTGCACACTGAGCACACCACCTAGTGTGGAGTGCATCGCTTCACCTGGCCAAGCTCAATCTTATGTTGTCTGATTCGTTGATCTTGGTTCCTACAATGAGTCTAAGTGAACTTTGCCCAGAAATTTAGCTTTTTTCCACCTTTCCTCATACATGATGTTGAACATTAGGGCCTAACATGAGTCTAAGTTTATTTGGTTTGTAATGAGAAATGTTACAGAAGATAAATTTAGAATTTAAAAATTATATCATCGTGGTAGTTATTATTTGTGTTGGCTTTATTAAGCATATAGAATTATAAATAACAAATAAATCATAATATAAGATAATTTCAATGATAAAAGATATACTAATATATCTATATCTATACTATATATAAAGCTAAAACATAGTGTAACCACCACCATGGCATAATTTATATATTCCTATTTTGCCCTTCAAATTTTTAGTTTAAAAAAACCATATAATCTTATATAATCAAAATATATTAACTATAAGTTGCATATCTATACTACTTAATAAAGGAAAAACCTAACCTAACTTTCATGAAGTTATTTTGGGTTTTCCTATTTCATATTTTATAACTTCTAATTTTATTGTATAAGTTATACTTTCATCTTTATATATACTTATACTACTAAACATTTATTTCATATTTTATAACTTTTAATTTTATTTTATAACTTCTAATTTCATCCTTATAACTTCTAATTTCATCTTTATATATTCTTATATTAATAAACATTTATTTCATATTTTATAACTTTCTAATTTTATTTTATAACTTCTAATTTCATCTTTATATATATTTATATCATCTCTTGATTTTATCTATATCTATACTATTAATAAAGGCAAAACAAGTAATAACTACCTCATGGTATAATTTTTATATTTCAAACTTACCCTTTTATATTTTTAATAACTATTATAAATTTCCACATATTACTTTCATTTTTAATAAGTTTTATGTATATCATATCAACTATCACATATTATCTTCTTAAATATTCACTATTTATTGCGTCTATATATTACACTCTTATATTTAAATTGTTTTTCTTAAATAATATAATATGAATATCATACATGTTATATCAAAAAAAAAATAAGAATGCGGGTGACCTACCTCACGCTAGTTTTAATAAATCTAATGGATTCCACAACATCAATGAAGAACCTAACAATGAGAATAATGTTGAAACACAGCTTCATGTTCTTCCTAATAATCAGAATAGAGGAGTAGAAAATCCTCATGTTCATGATGAAGCAGCAATTTTTGTTGAACATTATGGCCTTCCTCACCTGAATCATTCTCTACTGTATACTGTCAACATTCTTGGTAACTTGTTTCTTTTCATTTTATTCTTCAATACAATTTCAATTCTAACATGCAATTTTCCCAATTCACATAGATAATATATGGGATTCTGTATCGTAATCTATTTGAACATTTAATGTTCACAATGAAAAAATTATTCTAAGAGTGGATTAATGGAAGAATTTACGAGTGGAAAGGACCTATGAAACTATTGTCAAAGTTTTGGTTCAAAACATGAAGTATCACTCACAGCTCTTCACTCTTTTGATGCTCCGGTAACAATGAGACTCATCGATGGTTGGAAGCTCCCGGTTCACAGTCGGGTGCAACTGGATGCATTGCACATGTGATGTTTATCAGTATGACAATATTTATGTGATGCAAGTTCAATCATTTAACCTTATTCCTTTGCTACAAGAAAACCTTATATATTTCAATGGAAGAATCTTATATATTTCAATGGAGAATCTGTTGTTTATATTTTATTGTTATTACCTTAGACCCAACATCAATATTAGAATCAGGGCCTCAATATATAAGCATCAATAGAAAACCAACCTGATCTATGATCTAAATGGTAGAAACTATGGTTTAGAGATCTTAAACGAAGCCAGCCTGATAACTACTTAAGAGCAGATCATGAACTAAATCAAAAGGCAATCATGCTGTATAATAAACTCCACATTCATTTCCTTTAAGCCTTTCATCTCTCTTACTTTCACTCTAAAATTCAACCCAGAGTCTGTTTGCGAGTTGGTGTTTGGAGAGTGATGGAAGGAAGGGAAATGCTTTGAAGTCTTTTCTTTCTTTTTCTTCTCCTTCAAAACTCAACTCGCAAATATACTTTGAAGCATTGGGTCTATGGATCGATCCACTTTCTTTAATTCATTCACATTTATATAATTTGAGACATATTTTCCACATTTGGAATCAAGGGAACAAGTCGTTTGATCTCTCGTTGGGAAGACTTTCGACATAAGGTCCCAACATGATCTACCAACCACTTATCGCTTCAATACTTACTTGAGTCACTGAACCATCGACTCTGATACCACTTGTTAGGAGATCTTCATCCAAGAGCTAAAGTGATAATAATACTTAAAATTGAGACATATTACAGCTTTTTAAACCAGAGATTGATTTAAACAAGCATGGACAGTATCTCATGCAAGTGGAAGAATTAGTTACACAAAAAAGTGACATCAATACCTCATACAAACACAAAAGAATTAGAAACTCTCAGCTTTTGTAAAATTCCCTATCTCTTTCTTTCTCTGCAAGAAATCCAAGAACACAAAAACAGAGTCCACTCTCTCTTTGACATGGATATTGTACCAGCTCTTCCTCCTCCTCCTCCTCGTCATCGCTATCAATCGAGATATGATTTCACCATCCGCATGACCCTACCCGTCACAATCACAGTGGCTTCTGCCACCACTAGCTCCATCAATTTCCCCATCACCTTCAACATCACCCCTACTTCCATCTACACCACTCCCTATTTCTATGATCCCATCGAAACAACAAGAATTGGGTACCAAAACCAGTCACTCCCAAATGGTGTTCTTGGCCTTATCCACCCCTTTGGTTGTCTTATCCTCCCAACCATCATCACCGTCCATACCAACACCATCGTCTTCAACATCAATATCTCTGTCTCCGGCCACATCCACATTAGTCCTTTGCCTAACACCACTGGCATTGTGGCTGCACCAGATATCAATGCTTTGACTCACAACATGCTTGTCACTCTACCCTTTATTCTCACAGTTCCAATTGTCTTTGTCAACAACACCACCATCGTTATTTGCATCTGGATTAACAATGACAACATTTACGTTTGCTCAAATATCTGCAAAGAAACCTTTGACTATTTGGCCTTCATAACGTTCGCTCGTATTTTCCGGTGAAGCACTCTCTCAGTTCATCACTCTACAAGATGTTATTCAGATTTCAGACTAGTTTATCATCCTATTTTCATTGCTTTGGCTTGAGAGATATGTTTGATTTGTTCTGTTAGACTGGTTTCTTAATGAAATTTAGTCGATTTCTGTCTATATTCCCGAGAACGTTGAATGTTGAGCGACTATTATATTAGAGATAAGAATGTGAGTTTTTAATTTTATATCATTACGATTTACATAATGTATATAACTGTTAAGTGCAACAAGAATTCAAGAGAGAGGCAAATAACAGTTCTTCTGGGAATGAAGTGTTTATTCATTGTGAAAGTACAACTAATAAATAGGAGAAAAAACAACACCATGTTCTACAATTATATAAACAAACTTGACTATAAACAAATAACAAACAATGCTAAAAACCCTTATTACTTTCTACTGCAACTCTTTACTCTTACAACTTCTTTTGTTAAGTGAAATTTGTTGAAAAATTGTGCTAGTATGCTACACAATCTCATAATCATTCATTCTACTTCCTAACAAAAGATTCAAAACAACCCTCTAATATATAAATATATAATTTGCACAACATAATCAATTGCATATGTATAAATATATAATTAATGGCATGGAGTATACGATTAATTAGCGAGTAACAATTAGGCTTAAAAGTATAAAAAGTTATCATTAAGTTGATTTATTAAGTTTCACAGATTTGCGTGATATATGGTATTGAGTTTCTCATTTTCATTGCATAAATCAATATTACAGAAGTTGTTTTCTACAGGAATCCATTGTCTTAAATTGTGGTCACATTTGCTATCAACTATTTTATAATTACAAATATTTTTTTAAATTTGATCTAGCGTGATAAGATCCAGACATGTTCTGATGCAGTTATATTGCGGTCCAATAATGCTGTATCATTGTAATAGGTGCACAGTGCACTAATAGATCTGCTCCCAAAAGGAGAGTGATTATTTTTTCTTTTACTTTCAATAGTAAAAGTATCATA
The DNA here is from genome assembly GCF_001865875.1 of Lupinus angustifolius. NCBI lineage: Eukaryota > Viridiplantae > Streptophyta > Magnoliopsida > Fabales > Fabaceae > Lupinus > Lupinus angustifolius. Next base: position 2,419,556 of record NC_032023.1, on the reverse strand, counting down.
CCACATTACTTTTCCTTTTCTTTTTGAAGAAGTTCTCTCTATTTAGAGACCTTACTCCATAAGAAGAGTATTAAAGACAAGTGCATGAAACTGATTCAAGGCAGAAACTTGCCATCATATTACATATAACCCTTCTTCTTCTGCTGTTTAGCCTCATGCACACACACAAATCCAACTAACTTCTCTTTCTTTTTCCGCAAGAAATCCAAGAAAGCCCACTTTTTTTTCTTCTCTTCCTCATGGAGAATAATCCACCACCACCACCACCTCCTCCATCATCGCCGTCACCACCACCTCAACCTCAAGCTCTTCCTATGCTATGGTATGGTGAAGAGGACCAACAACACAGAAACCATGTCTACCTACTCACCACCCCCCCAATAACCATCACTCTCATTACCCCAAACATCACATTCCGCATCATCATCACGGACACCACCACCACCTTCACCATCACTCGCAACAACTACGACACCGGATCACAAACTGATCGTACTAGAAGACTCCATCTTGTTCGAAGTCGACAAGGCCATGGAATCTTCCTTCCTGACCCATATGGCCTATACAACCATCTCGGTCTTCCGATTATCATCATTATCACCACCACCACATTAACAGTGCACTTAGTACTCAACCCTGATGAACCTATAGCCACTATGTTCGGTATCCACGATAGTCCGTCTCCTTTTTGTCGTCCTCTCCCTGGAGTTCGAAATCGTTATGAAGACAGCTTAAGAGACACTGAATTCCCTTTCTTCATCACCTTCAATTTGCAACACAGAGACTCTTTCATCTCCATTTGTATACGTATCTCATCTAACTCTATCACCATCTCTGCTTATACCCACAATCAAAGTACTGAATGGGTAGCCATTGTTTCAACAATACCTCCAAGCATCACTGCACTCTGAACAATTCATTTTTGTTAGCTTAGACAAGTTGATCATCATATTTCATTGCTTTGGTTGGTTCAACTTCTTGCTTTCTTTCTTTCTTTCTTATTCAGAGAACCGATAATTGTATTCAGCTATAATGTCATTCTCTTTTGTTATGCTTCTATTCATCTTCATCTGTATTGTGATTTGTGCATCAAATATATGGCAAATGCTATAAATAGTAAGAAAATATTATCATTGATACTTTGAGCAGGCCACCTTTTTATTTTTCATAATTACAAAGATTTATTTTTCTAACTTACTAATGCTGGTTTAGTGGTTAAAGGTCACACTAGATCCTCACGATAATTAAAAGATGAAGGATCCGATTACTGTGAGCGATACTTGTTGGAAGGGACAATCATGAACTTTAAAAGGTGAGAATACCCCTAGTAATACAGAAAAAATTCTACAATTACAAATTAATGTTGATTACATATAGTAGATTTTATATTAGTTTTATATAAGTGAGCTTATACCTAATATTAGTTTGCCTCTTTATTGATTTGTAATAGTTAGTTACAAATTAGTTGATTATGTCACCTTGAGATCAATGAGAATGCATTTTGTTCATTAACATGAGGAATTAGTTATAACCCAAAACATAATTATTAGTGGTATAACCTACCAAGTTCTTAAGCTTGTATCTATGTTCCATTAGAAAGAAAAACAAAATTATTAGTTTCTTTGCAATTCATCAAGAAAAAGAAGGGAATTGAAAAAGCAAACAGAAAAGAAAATATATTGAACTTTTATTATTAGAATTAACTACTCTACACAAAGGTAAAGTGTAAAAAATTTATACAGTAAAAAAATTAGTAGTTACTTAAAACTCAAGCTACCATTTACCTAATTATCATACCAAAAACTATCTAAGAATAAGTCATTTTACGGTCTGCCATCCATAAATGCACATAGAATTACTTGAACTGTTTTAGCCAAAATTCTGGGTACAGAGCATACTACTGAAATTTCAACACCAAATATCTCTGGCACTTAAAAAACAAAGCAATAAATATCTATCTAGTACTGATAACATATATTGGTCATGGAAGTAAAATTCCATCCTGGCCAAGCCTAAGAAGCTCATATGTGTCATGTCCAATTACATGGTTTAAGCATTATTATCTAGTGCGAATTAAGTCTATGTGGTTCACTTGAATACGCAATTTCTCATCTACGTCCCTAGAAGCGCTGAGCGGCTACCATGATATTATTAGAGAATAAGGATTACAAACTTAAGCACACCCGTAGGTCCACCTGTCCATGGGGTGTTTCTATTTGGTCAATATGATATTTGCGTTGGTTTTTCCAACGAAACTAAGCACTTTTTTTCTTTATCATTCGGAAGGCTCAGTTCCACACTCTGACTTCAATGATGGGAACAACCTTCGCACTCCGGCGCTCCAATGAACAACAGTTCTCCGCCTGACTTTATTTAGTTAGAATAGTGGTCGATCCGTCGTGAGGGCAATAAGGGAAGTCAAGACGGGCTTAGCCGTTCTCAGAGCTTTGACTAGCTCTCATGGTAGACGAGAAGAAAGGAATTGATCTACTTCAACTGCACTATGGGAAAGACAGACTATATTCCTATAGCCAGGTTAGCCAGGTCGGGTTAGGGCTTCATATCCTGCTTAGGCAAGGAAGAAGAGCGGCTGAAAGCCAATCGAAAACCGGCATAGAATGGAATTGATTGGTTCGCCACTTCTGAAGAAGCGAAGGAGAGGGGTGAAGTAGAGTAAGGAGTTTAGGCTTTCTTTTTTTCAGCTCAATCCCTTGCTTGTTGTTTTCGAGCCGGAGCTCGCTAAAAAGCCTATTATAACAAGGGATTTGAGTTCAATATATAACATTGGTTACTTTATTCTATTCCAATACTAGATAATGTGAGACTAACACAATAACATATTTGCATACTTGAATTGTACAACAAAAAGAGCATTTACAGGATACAAAAGTATTGTAGATTCCACTGTCACAATTCACAAGATGTTGGTCTAGTGGCTAAAAGTCACACTAGATCCTCAACATGATCAAAAGATGTTAGGAGGATTAATCATACACCTTAAAAGAAATTAATTCTTTACCCAAAATGGTAAGGAATACCCTTGGCAATAGTAAAATACATTTCATAATAGTTTTATACAAGCCATATAAGCATGCCTTGTTATTGATTTGTAAATAGTTAGTTACATATCATCACCCATTCAGTTATAAATTAGTTGATTATGTCTCCTTGAGATAAATGAGAATGCATTTTGTTCATTAACATGAGGAATTAGTTATAACTTTCAACACCAAATATATATAAAAGTACTCTTCTACTTTCTGTTTCTCATTCAGACACAAAACTCTTAGCATAGAATTCAAAGGAAAAATCTTTGACATGGAGAATACACTACTCCCATTTTTTCCTCTTCCTTTTCCTCAGCTAAAACGACCCACAACCGTTTTAACCTTCACCGCCGCCCTCCCCATCACCATCACCGTTCAGGCCAGCAACTCCGACATCCCCGTCACCTTCATTGTCAAAACTAACTCCGTCTCGGTCACTAACATCATCAATGCAATAGAACCAACCCCACAATATAAACTTCCCGATGATTTTCTTGGTCTCCTTCTTCCTATCGGGCGCTTAACCCTACCAACTCGCATCATCATCACCACCAACACCATGCTCATCACCATCCACGTGTCAATGAATGGCATCATTAGTGTGAATCCTATAGCTCAAAACTCTAACGTTGCAACACTTTCATTATTTCCACAAGGTATGAACATTACCAACCCTGTTACCCTTCCATTCACCCTCACCATCCTCCTTTCAACCAACATCACCATTGCCATCAAAATCAGATTCTTCTTGGATAACACAATTATCATCACGTCTCATTCTTTTGCGGGAACAGATAACTACGCAGCGTTTCTTTCACCGGTTTATAGTGAAGAACATTTGTAGCTTGTTTTAACAATTTTTGTTCCATGTTAGTAGTTATTAATTGGTTTAGCCAAGTTGATCATCAAATTTTTTGCTGCTTCAACTTCTTGTTTTCTTTGCTTGTTATTCAACGCCACAAATAAATGCATGGAATGACATTTCGAATGAGATTAGGTTTCCTCTGCTTCTGCTTGAAGAATCAAAGCTTCTTTTTTTAGAATTACTCTACTATTCGTTTTCTTTATTTAACTTGATAGTGGACTTGTTTAGTTCTTGGCTTATTTACATATGTATATATGTTTATATATATATATATATATATATATATATAGAATATCTTTAAATTTATACATATTAAATAAATAATTATCATTCACGACCACAAATTAAATCAATTGAGCTAATGAGTTAAAAATTGAACAATTTTTTGTGTACTCTTAACAAAGCTAACAAATACGAGATGACGAGTCTAATTGAGTAGTTCATAAATTTCAATCGAGTCGAGTTTGATATAGAAATATAGCTCATTTTGAACTCAAGATGCATAAATTCTCATAGAGCTGAACTGAGCTAAGTTCGGGTTGGACTCATTTCCAACCTAAATATGATTTATAAAATTTTGGTATGATGAATGTTTTGAATTCTAGTTTACCCTCTAAATATTGAGGCATTTCTTGAGGGGTGTGTATTTTGTGATGTTCCATAGGGGTGTGTTTGTAACTATTTGGGTCTATCTTTGACTCTAATAGATGTGGAGGAACAATATAATTTCGAGACTCTGTCAATATCAATAGGATTGGGTGAAGTTGGGGAGTGTGAGATAGGTGTATACTAATGTGTGTGTGAGAAGTGATCCTTTGTAAGAGAATCATGAACATAATGTGTAATCAAAGGCTTATGAGGGCTAGAACTTGAAATATGATCAATGAAATTATCCTGAAAAGGATCACTAAGATTGTAGGTGTATTGTTAGACACTCGGAAAAAGACATGGGAAGTGAAAATTTGTGTGGGCAATGGATTTAGGCTAGTGGTATCATAGAGAAAGAGAAAAATATGTTTATGAAAAAATAGGAATAATGATAAATGAAAGTGTAAATATGTTTATGGCTTCTTTTTTTAGAATTAGTCTACTACCCATTTTCTATATGTTAACGTCACAAAGGCATTATGACATATAGCAGTCTTAATTTATGTGTATATATATAAATAAGATCTTTAAATTCATATATATTAAATGAATAATTATGATTCAAATTGGCGAATTAAATCAACCGAGCTAATAAGTTGAACTAAACAATTTTTGAACTTTAGATGAATCAAATCAATTTGAGTTGATAAACAGTTGAGTAGTTCATGAACTTCAATTAAACTAATTTCGAGCTGGAAAATATATATAGCTCGTTTCAAACTCTAAACAAGTTAAATAATGATAAGTTCATGTTCGATTCATTTTCAACCCTAAATATAATTGATAAAATAATAAGATATCAAAGACTACATTATGTTTAGTACGATGAATGTTTTGAATTCTGATTTCTCCTCTAATTACGAAAGCATTTCATAAGAGAAGTGTGTTGTTATACGTTATGTTTTATGTTGTTTTCACTGAAAGGGAATATGTGTGAAACATAAATCTAACAGCATGGACTATGAGTTGCCTTCACCCCCAAATCCTTCTAAAAGCTTCACAAGGAATATGTTTTGAAGGCTTTTATGTAAACATTTCTTGTACAAGTCACAAGTGTTCATATGTGTTGAATAAGGGATGTGGCTTATGCACAAGGTATCAATCACGAATGTGAAGGCATTCATATCACATCTTATGTCCCATAATATTGTGTTATTTCATGTATCATGAGATGTGATTAGTCAGAAAAATATTTAATAATTAAATTTTTAACTTCAATATATTTTTTCAATTAATCATAACATATGATACATGGAGTGATATAAAATGTAGAACAAAAGATGTTTGATACTCATGCATGGTATGAGTCACTTTCACTTAGCATTAGGGATGAGACACGTGGAACCATGCCCCATCCACAAAGTGAGATTCTCTTGTTTTTTTTTCTTTCAATATATTATATTAAAAATAAAGAAGAAATTAGGAGAACAAGTGGTGCTCCTATCCACAACAACATTACACATACTAATTCAAATAACTTGAAGGACTTCACACCTAATCCATAAACGAGTAAGGAAAGGGAGAAAATCGAGCAGCGAGAAGGTTCCAAACATGAAGTTGAATAACAAAAATTACCTCGTGGAAATGACAAGGAAAATGATAAAAAATAACCTTATTTATTTAGTTTATAAAGAAAATCTCACAAGGTAACATTCCATATGTTAATTAGTAAAAAGAATAAAATGAGAATGTTGAATTTCCACGTCTTTTTAAATGGGAATGCTACATTTTTGTATGAAAATATCATTATCATTCTAGCCTCTTAACTTTAATGAAATATATTTTTGAAAAACCAACCACCACATTCATAGAAATGTTCAAATGAAGCAACTAAAGTAATCATCAGACATGAAAATGAAACTTATTTAGTATCACATTTTCAGGCATCTCATTCTCGAGAATATACCTCCAACATTTATTATGCCAAATACCCCCTATGTCACACTACCACGATTAAAAATTAATTTCATAAAGTAGATTTAAGTTCATTTAAATTTGGAAAATGAACAAATTGTGCTTAAATATTTTTTTCTTTAGGTCAAAATTAATTGTTGGAAAAAGTAAAGTTCATGTAATTCTTGGATAGTTCCCAACAGTCCTTCAAAGAAGAAGGGTTACAAAATTGTCTATATTTTTTCACTTTTGCATATAGATTAAAGGGTAAAAGTATACATCATATAATTTTATCCTTTTGTTTTTATATATTTCGTCTCTCCAGTGTTAGACAGGATCTTGATCCATTTTTTGTACAAAATTTATAGTTCTAAACTTGGGAAAATAACAAAAAAAAATTATTCGACCAGCTATTTTGAAACAAATTAAAAATAGTTTATCTTCATAAAATTGTGTAATAAGATGATTCAAAAAAAATTAAAAAAAGCATTTTTAACTGTAATAAGCTATTTTAGTAAGTTATTTAATGAGCCTAAATAAGCTCTCTATATGCACTCTTCACTCTTGTGCCCTTCTGGCTCTCTGAATCAGTCTATTACTCAATCAGTTCCCTTAAATTGGTCAAATTAATTAAATCATAACTTGAACTATATGATATGAAAGTTTGCAACGTAAATACATCATGAATTCATTATTATACATTATGCTTTACTTTGATTAATAAGAACATACATTTCTGTGCAAGAATATCTCACATTAAGTTAATTGGGCATTTTTGTGCAACAACATTTCAAAGATCCATCTTTGTACCAACCCAGTTGCATAACATCAATAAGAAGATAAATTTGTTGTCTCAAATCATATCACTTTTACTTTTAGTAATTTTGATTAAATCATATTTAATTGCCCTTCACTTTTTTCCTTCATGGCCCCACTTCAGAAGAATAATATGGCGGGAAGAGTTTGTTACTTTAGAAGTTTCAGTTAACATTTCACAAATGTTTGATAAGAAATTTACAAAAACTCTTAGCTTCTTCTCCTCCTCCATTGGCTTCATTTTCTGCTTCTGCTTTTGTCCCTCATTCAAGAAATCTGTTTCTAATGGAACAACCACAACCACCACCACAACAACCACCACCACAACAACCACCACCAAAACCACAACCACCACTACCATTCCATTGGTTTGGTGCCACCACTTCACCCAAAACTCATATAACTCTACCCATCACAAACTTCCCCATCACCATCATCATCTTCACCCCCACCATCTCATTCCCCATAACCCTAACCAAACACTCCATCATTTTCAACACCATTGGTTCATTCCTTCATCATCTTACTCTTAAAGATGCTCAACATCTTCTTGGCGTAAACCTACCCATCAGACTCACCCTCCCAGCCATCATCACTGTCATTATCAACAACTCCAACATCCATTTCATTCTCCACCCTAATGGTTCCATCTTCAATATTACTCCTATGCTTAACCACTTCATTCATTTCTTCTTCAAACAACCCTTTCCTCTTACTCTCCCTCTTCCTTTTCCTTTGGCTAATAATGGTGTAACTCATCAACCCATTACCTTCCCAATCACCATGTTCATCAATCTTGACAAGGTCTACAACTCCTACTACATTTGTTTACGTGTCTACATCTCCAACAACTACACCATCTTCATCTCTGCACACACTATGAAAGAAACTGCTAATGTAGCAGCCTATATCTCCTTCCACGACCCTCTCTGTGCCAAGGTTCAACCCTTGTAAAGGTCTTTTAACGTTTCATTTTTGTTCATTTTGAATAGTGCAAGATATAGAAGTGGTGTTTCTATTTCATTGCTTTGGTTATGGTTATGTTTCTGTTTCTTGCTTTCTTTGTTATTCAACCTAGGAATAATTGTACTATAGGATGAAATTTGGAGGAGACAAATTATATTGACCTATAATGCCATTCTTATTTTTTCTACTTCCCTAGCTTCATCTTCATCTATTATGCATAACATATATGGCAAATAGTAAGAAAAGATTATCGATTACAAATTACTGTAGATTTGATATTAGTTTATATAAATGATATTATTAGCTTGACTCGTTATTGATTTGTAATAGTTCGTTAGAAATCATCACCCATTTGGTTACAAATGAGTTTATCTGTTTACTTGAGATCAAGGTGAATGCATTTTATCCACAATTTCACTTCTATCTTTCTTTGTTTTCGAATGAACTAATAAAATATAAAGAAAGATAGAAGACCCAATTGAGATGCTAAATGTGATTCTGTTAATTGTGCATGACACCATGCATTCTATGGAAAATAAATCAAGCTTGTTTAATGTGTTATATAAATCATACTCACATTTTACACAATGTCTAACAAACACATCAAATTGTATCGGTTAAAAATCATTAGCTAACAAACACATCAAATTGTATGTGTTCAAATATGATGAAAAAAATACAATTTTATCGGTTAAGGATCATTAAAGCGACATGAAAAGGATTATAGGAACTTAGATAAGTTTTAATTCATGAGCAGTACAGTAAGCTTAATCTGCCACAATATCAAAGGCTACAAGTAAAATTCTCAATAATATAGAGTACAGCATTTTAAACAACCTTGGACATCATGAGAGTATCTTAGACTAGACATTTTGTCAATCACTTATTTTTCAAAAGCCAATTTAGGAGTTACATATTAATAACATGGATGAGATTTGAATCAGAAAGCTATTATTCTATGCTGAAAGTAATTGTTCTCAACAATCTAAACTTAATTAAGAATAATTTATGGATGTTTCTCATAAGTTGTGCATCCATATTCCACCATAAATGAAGAGGGTAGTTTTGAAGAATGGAGATCAGTCTCTATCTAATTGAATTTTAGTGAATAATATAAAATTAATAATTTTTATTTTTATAATTTTTAATTGTCATTTTCTTACTAGATAAGGACAAAAATGGGGATATAAATAGGGATGGATGATCCTCATTCGGTTTTCAAAATAAGTGGAATTAGAATCCTCCTATTACTAAAGAGGCTATTATACATCTAAAACAACATGAAAAATGAAAATATGTGACACATTTATCCATTAGATATAATGAAGCTACTTTATTCTTGAATACAAATGAAAAATTAACAATTTGACTATTGAACAGTGTTTTAAATTACGGTTGTGGTAGCAATAGCAGTTGTGAGTTGCGGTTATTGTGATTGCGGTCATTGCAACAGTTGCGATGCGGATTGCGGTCATTGTGATGTGAATTATTTTGTGAGAAAAAACATATTTTTGACATCGATGCAGTCTGATGCGGCCTGATGCAGTTCCGTTGCGGCCCGATGCAATCCAAATGCGGTTGCATCGTGGCCTGTTGCAGTCGCATCACTGTACATCGGGATTCGCATCACTGTACATCGGGATCACACCATAATTACAGTGTGATACGGTCCGCAATTTGATACACTGCTATTGAGTATTAAAAATGATTCTTGGCCTAAAAAGGGATCCATAAAATTCTTGTATTTTCTTTTGTTAAAGGGTAAGGATCCTCTTTTCTAGAGGAAAGTGCATCAAACTCGATATGAATAAATAATATACTATAACACATTTGTTGAAACACTTGCCCTAACAAAGTAATGGATAGAATCTATAATCATACTGATATAAGCACACAAAATCCCTTTTTCTCTCTACAAGATTATCCAAGAACTTAAAACATATCCCACTCTTTCTTTTTTCTTTCTTTAACATGGAACCTCGTAACCCAAACCAACCCAACACCCATCTCAGCCTCTCCATAACCTTCCCTATCACCATCACGGTGGCTTCCTCCACCACCGACATCCCCATCACCTTCACCGTCAACCGTACCACCTTCTCCGTCGCTCCCATTCCAAGACACCACCAATATGGACTCTCACAATATTCATCCGCAAGTGGTGCTCTCGGCCTCCTCCTCCCTACCTCCACTCTCACACTACCCACCGTTATCAACGTCGCCACCGATACCATGTTCCTCACCACCAACGTCTCCGCCACTCGCATCGTTCATTTTTCTCCAATTGTTAACAGCACTTCCCGAATTCCCATTAGACAAAGACCACGTCCATTTCAGATATTCAATCTCACTCGTATGACTGACACTGCTTCCATTACTTTACCCATTATGATTACTTTCAATATCACTGTTGATGCCGATACTACCATTGTTGTCAACGTCGTTGTTTTGGAAGACACCATGGTCGTTACCTCTGATACTGTAACAAGAATTGAGGATTTTATTGCCATCTTAACAATGGGCTCTCGCCACTAATCGCTGGAGGATGAAAACTTCAACGTCATTTTCTTCTTCTTTCTTTCATAATTGCACAGTGAATATTCGTAGTAGCGTGTTTTAGCTTCTTCTTTTTTAATATTTCTTTTATTTTTTCATGATAGGTTTAACTAAACAGGAACTAGTAAATTTCTAACTAGCTTTGTTCTTTCTGGTTTTTTTTTTCTGCAATGATTTTGAATATAGAAGATGTTACATTGATGGTTGATTTAGACAAGTAGTGCAATTTGAATGCTATGATTTGTTCTATCACTTCGTGCAATTTAGACTTTGGATTCAGATTGGCTTTGTGTGAAGAATCCAAGCTTGTTTAATGTGCTATTAGGTGAACTTTCAACTTAACGAATACTTCTATGTTGAACTTAATAGTATTAACATGAGAATTATATCAACCCTTTTCTTTATTTTAACTGAATATTTCATTAATTATTGTTATTACCAATACACTCGATCTCAATATTAAAATCGTCATCACAGATTAGTGTGGTAACAAAAATAGTTATTATCTAAAACTTATTTTTTTTTAGATAAGTAAACTTTTTCATTCTCCAACTATTCCATATATAATAGCTAGAGATTATTCTTTTTTTAGACTTATGGTGGCATAGGAAAAAAAAAGAGGAGGAAAAGAAAAAGATATACGCCACAAAAAACTTTTTTTCTCTAATTTGGGAAGAAAATGAAGGAACGAAGGAAAACATCAAAAAAATTAAATTTGCCCTTACACCATGAATTGAAAGAACAATAATCTAAGTGAAAATAGAAACAAGGTAATAAATTTCTTTGTTTGTATTCATTTTTATGTGAAATTAGTTAACTTAATTTTATTTTTGTTGCTTTTGAGCTCACAAATAAATAACAATTATGTATGCTAGAAGATGGAGTGAAAATAAAAAATAAATATAATTATTTTAAATTACAAACAAAGTGACAAGTAATTATTTTATACACATTAGTGAGAAATGGACATAGGATGTTAATGATTTTCATTAAAATTTATAAGAAAAAATAGATATATTAAACTTAGTTTATCTTACTTAAAAAATATTAATTAACATTATTAAAAATAAATTATTTAGTTATATAATTCGCAATTTAAAAAATAGATATACTGTATAATTATATATATATATATAACAAGGGCATTTATGTCATTTTCAATACACCATGTATAGATCTGCATTTTTTCTCATTTCCTTCCATTTTCAATCATACCAAACAATAAAATTACCATTTCATTTTTTACTACTTTTTTTACTTTCAACTCTCTTTCCTTCTACTTTTATTCCTTCCACTTTCATTCTTAAACCGAACGTAGCCTTATAAACTCTCCCAACAGGACAAGAATCCAACACTAGGCATTATACTTAAGAGGAGGAGATTATATTTATGGGTCAAAATTGAAAAATATTCATTAGAGTCGGTCAAACCATCATAACTTATTGATTAAAGTCGATTTGTGTATTAAATATTTTTGTATTTTTCAAAACAAAACATCAAGAATTGCAATATTGAGCCTAAATACTTAATAATTTTTTGTAACATGGGCAATCTTTTTATACCATTATTACAATAATTGAATTATATATTATAAATAATATTTATATTTGTAAATTTATTATAATATATAACTGGTATGAGATTTAATTAGTAAAGAACAAACTATATCTAATTATTTGAAAAACTTATAAGTTATATGTTGGATTTAATAAAGTGTAAGGAATAAATTGACTATAAATATGAAAAAATGGGGGACAAAATTAACATAGCTAGAGATGAAATTGAGACAATTGAAAGGTAAGGGATGAAATTGAGACAAAATTAAAAGGTAAGGGACAAAATTGAGACTAATGAAAAGTATGTGACTTAATTGAACTGGTGAGTAAAGTTGAGGGACCAAAATAATTTTTTTGTTTTTTTTAATATAATATTTACCAAATTACAAATTTGAGTCGAACACAATTTTTATTGAACTTTCATTTAGGATTTCTCAATCACAATACTTAAATTAAATTATAAGATGTATTTAGTTATCCAACAAAATAACAATATATTTGTATACAATAATCAAATTATACTGAATCCAATTCATTATGAAACTTAAATGGTGCATTTTGTTTCTCTTGTTATAAATAAGCACATAGGTAGAAGAAACAATATTTGAGGTTAAGTCAAATCATTTTCATCTAGTGGCTCCTCTCCATCTTCAACAATGTCTTCCTTCAATGCACTCACATCACCAGTGGGAAGTTTCCTTGCAAGCCTAATAATCTGCATATAATTGACTCCAAAGTTGAGTTTGCATTAATAATGTTGCACAAAATTGTCTAGCAAGGGATATCATATGGTATACAGGTTGAAGAAAAAGCTTGTGTAACAAGTAAGGAAACAAATGCTGAAACCTGGGAATCAACCCGAAGTAAAACAGATCATATAGAATGCGAGGTTTGATGTTAGAAGTCTCGTGCAGTGTTGAACTAAGTTTCTTCTTAAGCTGTGCAAGGAAGATCAACATTGAACTGACAACATGTGTGAACAAGTGAAAGTTGCAATGTTGAGTACATGTGTGTGTGTGTGTATATATATATTATGCATGAAAAACACAGCTATATATATCAGAGTTGTTGTGTTTTTCATGTATCACAGTAGTGCTAAGGTGACTAAATCTTGAAAGATACATAATTTGGTTAACCTAGATATCTACCTATCTAATACATGGACTTAAGAAAACATGCATAGAAGCTAAATCACTTACCACATTGTCAAGGTTTGAGATAGCACTGGATTGAGCAACATGCTTGATCTCTTCAATGTCTCCATCCGTGTATGCAGCAAGAAGCTTGCTAGCACAACGGTTCTGGTCACTTTTGACAAAAGCATCAATCCTAGAGACACAACAAGCATTTGCAACCATTAACTCATCAATTCAAATAATTGGTTGCATGGAGGATAAGTTATTGAGTAACAAACAATATTTAAAATAGTAGCAATTTTACGTGGAAGATTTTTGCTATAATGTTTAGGAGCAAAGAGAAAATTGCAGTTGGGAATCAAAGAGGCAGAGCCAATAACAACGACGATGACAATGAGTTCAGTTGACATGGAGTGCTATAATAATAAACCATATCGCATTTGGTTGAGTTTTCAGGTACGTAACAGCACATCGGGGAGCCAGAAACTTACTGATAGCAGTCATTGTAGCACTTCTCTGCTTGCTTAAAGTCATGAGCATAAAGGTAGATGATAATTGCACTAAGATAAGCCTGCATTTAACAGCAGGTGTGGGAGATAAATTTTATCATAAATTGCAGCAAATGAGCATCAGGCGTATGAAAAGGTTCCTCCTCCTTCAGTGTCATAATAACAAATCACAACATTGCAACAATTGAAGAAATAACAAATCCGTCAGTTTTAATACAAGTAACCATGATGAAGAATACTGCTGGTGGTTGTTGTTGTTGTATTTTTACATCCTATACTAAACTACAAATCAACAATATTTCAATGGCTTTTTTCCACGACATACCCACTCCATTAAACAACCGTGTTTTATCTTTTTTCTGATAAAAATTCCGACTAACAACTGTTTGAATTCAGAAGTCACTATTTTGCCATCGAAATCAATTCTAATGTTTTAGCTGAACCCTATAACCCTAACCTAATTATTTTACTTAGAAACCCTTTCACCTAGCCACCCACCACTAAGCTATTGAAGGCAGATTTGTTAATCTATTCACATACCATTAGAATAAGGCAACATGCATGAGGTAGTCTAGATTTCTCAATGCAATGTACACTCTCATTTATTTTTTAACTCGGAAGTGAAGGTACCTAAGCAATAATTTCGTGTTGGACCTACGAGGGAAGAGGAATAAGCCTGATCAGAAAAGGAGAGAGAAAAGATACTTCACATCTTAGTGTAGGAATAACTTCAAATTATTGATAATCATTTCAACTAATGTCAAGAATAATCACCAAGCTAATTTTCGACTTCAATCATAATTAATGATTACAGTATCTCAGAAATTGCTCATCATGGTTCTATTTTCAGCAATGCTACAACTACATAAAGTGTAAAGATACAATTCTATTCTGGTTGAAGTGCTAGTAAGTAGTAACTAATTACTTAAGACTATATTATTTTGGATAGAAAACGGTAATATTATTATAAAGGAAGTGAAAATTACAAGAGGAAAAGATATTCTCCTAAAGAGAAAATAAATCTGAATGAATAATCCTCTGAAGCTTAACACCGTACTAATTAAACCAGCACATTTGTTCAGAAGGCAGATCTCTCAAACAATTTTTTTCCTTTTTCAAGTCTCTAGTTAAAGGACTTGACTTAAAGTACAGAATGCAAGATTAAAGTATTTCAAACCTTGCTCTGGCTATTGGTAGCATTACACTTTTCAGCTGCCAAGCCCAGTCTCATCATGAAAGATACAGCATCGGAATATCTGTGTATTATGAAACTCATGTATTAACATTACGATAACAAAATCAATTGAGCTTACAAAAGCAGCAGTTTTTGCCTAACAGATTGGCACAAGATACAATAGGATAAAAAGGAAACATAAGCTTTAAAGAGGAGGAGGAAGAACGTATAAGGAATTGTATCGTGGTCCGGTTTTGATGTAAGATCACTTTATTAATCATTGATAAACTAATTCTAGGAGCCATTAGTGTATTTGATGTAGCTAGTATAAGTATTTTTTTCCTTTATTCTTTGCTTCATGAATATTTTTAAGATATTTGTCAGAAGTTTCATCTGGCCATAAATTCAAAGAGTAAGGGTGAGTCCCTGGTCAGTTGAAAACAGTCTATCCTGCAAAAAATCTTACTGGTTTCTTAATGACTGTGTCTGTGAGTTTACTACGACAAGTCTTAATAATCATGATTAAGAATAGAGTCTAAAAGTCTTGATGCGTTCTTTCAAGCATGACCAGTATAATGAAGACTTTGAGAAGTCACACATCTTGTGTTATTTTCATACAATTTACGGTTGAAAAATGGAAGAATATAGGATGTACTTCGTACTCTACATACCACCAAAATGTAAGTTATCTTAATTTTCACAAAACTTACTTCTCAAGTTTTATATAAATACCAGCGGCAGCACGGTATAAATCAAAGGCCATTTGATCTCTTTCATCATCTTCAAGAATTGTACAAGCATCTGAATATAGCTGAGCAGCTTCATCAGGCATGGTATCCGCCAAAGCACTGCATAAGGCAAGTGTTATGAAACATATGGTGATAATGAGAGAGGGCTACATTACTAAATTCCTAATAGACTATATTACGTATCCAGATGCAGTATGTGCGTTGATTATTGTTTGATGCATACAGCAACTGCAGTACAACATCTTGATCAAACAGGATAGAATACAAGGGCCATTATTATTTCATTTGTAGTAAACATTAGCTGAAATAATAGATGTTAAATCAGATTTTGCAGAGAAATTTTATTCGAGAGAAAAGGTGAAACACAGCTATGAAAACGATAAGAAGTCCTCCAAAATAGAAAAGGAAACATAACTGAAATGGTAAACCCCTTAAACAGCTATGAGCAGAACATCAAAAATATGCTATGAACACAATCCTATGCCGAAGCAAGTTGAGGACCAGAGAAACATCCCTATAGAAGCAAGCATTGTGCCCCAACCAAATAGAAAAGACTCCATAAACTACACACTACAAAAAGATTTTAGCCTACTTGATTTTACCTAAGAACAGATGCAAGTTGATTGCTGTGGACTTAAATAGATGTCAATGATTAGTCAGTTTCTCATAATAATAACAAACGTTGATTGCAACTACAAATCAAGAGGGTAAAAAATATGTTTACCGGGCTCCCTTTTCAAGAGCGTCTGACGCTGGCTGTGATCTCCCGCACTCTATGTACAATTCAGATGCCCTTCGATAGAAGTCCCCAACTTCTTTCCAGTTGCTTAGTTCCTTTGCCTGTGTAGCAGCAGACTCCATGTGCTTAGCTGCATCCCATGGTCTGGTTTAATTGTCAAGGAACGATAAAGTAGAGACTAGAAACATGGTTTAGCATGGTGAATAAAATTGAAGAACGTGCTAACCTCTTTTCTATAATATGAGAATACGAAGAACGATATTATATTAAAATAAGGATACGAAGAAAGCATCTCTTGTCCTTTCGAAGCTTTCTCATATGCTGTTTTGGCTTTCTCATAGTCCTTCGCAACTCTAAAAGCATTAGCTACAGCAGAATAAGAGTTAATCGGATTCGATAACATGTTTATTTTTTCTCTTAAATTTAAATTTGATAGACTTGCAACAACATTATTTGTACGAATAATCAAATATTTAGAAACGATTGAATATTTTACCAGCCTGCTCATAAAGAATGGTAGCATTTTTCCAATCTGTGCTCCATCTCGTGAAACTCAGTCTTGTTCTAAAGCAAAAAGAAACAAATCACAACACTACAACTGTACTAATAATATGCCTCTGCATTCAAAAACTTCGCTACAAGTTAATCATTTTCTGAATGAAAAGTAAATACTAAATACTCTGATTCACTCATACTACTTAAAAAAGAGTGAAAGAAAGATGATATCAAAGTGAATTCATTAGTTCACACATCATGACTTTAAACTGGTTTACAACAATTGTAAACAATTAAATATACGTCGTGACGCAATTGAAAAAGACTACAAAAATGGTAATACTACGGCCACAAATATGAGGAAATTTCAAAGATTACCAAAATCACAATATTACATACCTCAATTAGAGTTACAAACCACAATTTCAGATAATGCACATATGAAGTTAAATATTTGATGAAATACCAATTCCTTAGAAGGGTATCTCCAAAACCATTGAATAGAATGGTACCAATACCAATATATATTTGATGACATATATCAAGTATCAACCTAACAAAGACTGAATTTTTTTTTTCCTTTTTTTCAATGCCCATAAATCATATATTCCACTACGACCAAAAACATAAAACCCCAAATGAAAAATAAAATAAAAATCTCAACTTTCTGCAAAAGGGACACAAATATTTGAATTTCCGGATAGAGTCTCAGATTCATGAAGAAGAAAAAATGAAATGGGTGCATAAAAATTGAGATGTGCATGATAATAATATATGAATTAGAGAGAGAAAGGGAAGATGAAGATACAATTTATCAGCTTTGGATATCAACTTGTTGGGATCAGAACGTGACATGAGTGATGGCTCAGTAATTTTGTTGCGTCTTGTGAAGTCTTTTCTGATTCTAGTGTTCGTGTTCAGTGACCTCACTCACTGAGTCATCTGGTTTAAGAAACTCGCTTTATCAGATGCGATGCTGGATCCACTCATCCAGTTATAACCTCACACGTGTCTAAATTTTATTTCTCTAAATAAATAAATTAAATATAAATACAAGTTCACCGCATGAAAATTTTATTTTGCTACTACTAGAGTCCAGAAATATCTCATTAACGAATACAGACTAAAGTATTTTCTTATATTATGAGATAATTTATTTGCTCTTATTAATAAAAGTATGATATGTGTACTATTTTGTTTAGTTTTAGAAATATTTTTATTAAAAATAATTAAATCTAACACATCTCGTAATTTTAATGGCTATAGAAGATAATTTATCTCCTTATACCATGAGATATTTGATTCTCTTCATAGAAAATAACTTATATCCTCATATCAATAAAAGTAAGGGTGTAAGCGGTTCTGGTTTAAACTGTGAAACCGAACCGAACCAAATCGCAGTTTCACGGTTCGGTTCAGTTTCACGGTTCGGTTCAGTTATGTTTTTTAAGGAACCGTTTATGTTCGGTTTATAGTTTTAGAAATTTAGAAATCATTTGAACCGAACCGAGTCGCATATTAAAGAAATATATACTATGGATTAGGGAATAATGTTTTATCATTGTTTAAATTCTTCAACCAATTTTCTAGCTTAAATTATCAATTTTTGTATGAATTGTGGTGTTATATATGTTACTAAATTGTTGTTAAGTTAATATTATATATGTTATTAGTTACTAAATTGTTTCCTAGTGTCTTATGATTTAGAACACATTTTTCAACTTATGTGATATTAAATTTGAAACTAACATATATCATATACATATATTGTTACATGTGTTACTAATTATGAAATGTAAAGTTATAAATGTAACTATTATATATTTTACTAATTGATATATATGTTACGAATCATGAATTGTATTATTATATATTATTTATATTTTTTTATAACAATAGTAGTAATGTTTATCCTTTTATGGATAAATAACATCTCTTGTAATACATTTTGAATTTTCAATTGATGCAAAACTTTTTATAAAAAAAGTAAATGGAAAAATCGTGGAACCGAACCGAACCACTCAAGAGCGGTTTGGTTCAGTTCTTATAGTTAAACTTGCGGTTAATTGAGTAGAACCGAACCATATGCTTTTGATCGGTTCGGTCACTAAAATGCACCAAAAAACGAACTGAATCGAATTTTTACATCCCTAAATAAAAGTATGACATGTGTATTGTTTTATTTATTTTTAGAAATATTTTTATTAAAAATGATTAAATCTGACACATGTTATGATTTTAATGGTTATAAGAAATAATTTATTTCCTTATACCAAGATATAATTTATTCTCTTATTGATAACGTGAGGAATTAATCTATGAGATAGTGTAATTATTTTCTCTAATAAATATTATTCTAAGTAACCAAATCATTAATATTTTTCATTTTTTAAGGATAGAGATAACTTTATAACACTATCATTTGGAACTTGAAATGACTCAGTTTACTTTTTTTCATAGCACTATCTTATCAGGTTATTCCCTAATGAAACTTCTTCCATATGATAGTCTTTACCTACCATGTATAACCAAGTGTTAGTTATTGTGAGGCATATTATTTATTTATTTACTTTTTGTAAGGTAAAGATATTTCAAATCTATTTTAAAATGAGTTTAACATTTTTATATTTTCATATAAATTTTTACATATGTTATTAATATATATTATTTTTATGTAAAATTCAATAAAAGTTAATAATGAATGATGTGTTGAAGATATAAAAAATTTATATTGTTAATATATAAATATTAAAGTCAATATTATGCCATAGTTATTTGTACTATTTTTAGCTTGAATCACAATTATCTTATATTAGTACGTTATTTATTGTCGTGTCTATCAACTTATATTTTTATTCTTTGGAATTAAACATATGGTCTTTATTATATGTTAGAACTAGAACTTCATATAAAGGAATTATCTTTTCAAGAAAATAAGCCAACAATTTTTGCTTCGTTTGTTTTTTACACCTCTTAAAAATGTGAAGTTTCGCATCTAAAATCATTTTTTACACTACAAAATCAAAGACATAAAAGTAACACACAAATGAGAGAGAATTATCAAAGTTTCTGAAAATTTGGATTAAAAGATGAAGTGGAGAGGTAAAGTGAAAATTTGGTAAGAAGTAATTTAAAATTGTTAAGGCTTTATTTGGAGTAAGGTTTTAGAAAGCTTCATCCTCCTTTGCTAGATTTCTCAAGCTTTCTAAAACCTTTGTATGTCTATTTTTATAGTTTACCTAATTTATGGTTTTTCTATAGACAAAATCTTAAAATATCTAAATAGTTTTAGTAAAATTATATATTATATATTATTGCTTATTTCCCATTGTTAATTACATTTTTGAAGGAAAAATAAAAATATTCTTACATTATCATTAGTTTACTCTCTCCAATCTAGATTTCATACTCCCAAATAATGGAGATGATTACCTTCATTTCCTTATCTTTTCCTTCTTTATCCTAGCCATTTGATTTCTCTTATTTCATTTTTCTCATAACTCCCAAACATAAACTAAGTGTATTTCGATTGAGACATTTCTTTATATAGAATGTGATTTTTAACTTTTTAAGTCTAGAACATTTTTTGTTTCAGTCGTTATAAAACTTTGAAAAAATATTTTAAAATGTATTTGAATAATAAATGGAATATACTAATTATTACGTAACAAAACGGAATATGCTAATTAGCAATCTTTTACACATTTACTGTATTCAAATTAAATGGAATGTCATTTAATTTTTACCTTTTCGTGTAATTTTTTTGCAATAATGTAAAGGAATCATCATAACATAAATTCAGCTCATATCCATCAACGTCATTTTATTTTCAGCTTAGAATATAAAAGTATTATAGAGAAGGACAATTTTATAATTAAAAAATTACAATATTCAATTACTTATTTACCCTTAACTCATGTTTTTACTTTATTCATAAAAATAACATTCTTCACTTGGTAAGACAATTATGCAAAGAAGCTTTCTCTGCTCAAGATTTAATACAATTGTTTTTAAAGACTCGGAAGGTAAAAAAAAAATAGTCCTATGATTTCTTATTTGTTTTATTTTGTTAATGTTTGACTTTTGTATATAATTTTCTCAGTTCTAAATCAAAACTCACAATTTTGATGTTAGAGTCTAAAATGGATAAAATTTCTACAGAGTCCTATACTTGTTTGAAGAAATGTTTTGCTAAAAAAAAAGGTTTTAGACTACAAAAGTAATGAAAAAATAATTTATACAAACAAAAGATAAAAATTAATTGGTAAATCTCTTACTCATCCTTTTAAGTTACTTTAAGGTTAATATCTAGTTTCTTATGTTTTTTGTTTGAAATAAATAATATTTCAAATATCCAACAAATAATGTTGGACCTCTCTTTCTCTATTGTTCTCTAGCAATGATGTTCACAGAAGTGGCGCTTGAAACACGATGCTCATTTTCAGGCCAAAAAGTAAGGTTTTATTTGAGAGTGTAGATACTTGGATAAAGGAGAGGAGAAAACTTTTGGAATGTTTCTCAAACCCTTCAAAACTCTAAATATATCTATTTTTATAATTCAACCTACTTTGGGAAATTTATGGAGACAAAATGTCAAAATACATACATATTTTTAATAAAATTATATAATTATGTATTATTGTTTATTACTCATTATTAATTACATTTTTAAAAGAAAATAAAAAATAATATAACATTATCATTAGTTTGCCAGTTTCAAAGAGCTGGAATTTTTTGGGAATCTACGCATTACAAAGTTGTTGGTATTGAAGAAGCTTCTGGGCACAATGGTGGGCTTTGGGTTTTGGCAAAAAAGGATATTGATTTTATGGTCTCAGTGGTCTCTTTTATCCATTAGGCTATCACATTCCGTTTGGCTAAAACTAATATGGAGTGGTTTTGCACCGTTGTTTATGCTAGTCCGGTTCCAACTTCTAGGGAGACTTTGTGGATAATTTTTTAGTGTGGGTGGTGTTTGTTTATTTTTGTTCTAATGATTGGGTTCATGGATGTTAATATCCTCTCAAAGAATATAAGGGGGGCAATTAGTGTTAAAGGTCGTTGCCATACATGGTCTATGATTCATAAATTTAATCCTGCAATTGTTATCATCATGGAAACTCATTGTTAGTTTCAGAGAGCTGAACATTTTTGGGAATCTATGCATTACAAAACTGTTGGTATTGAAGAAGCTTCTGGGCACTATGGTGGGCTTTGGGTTTAGGCAAAAAAGGATATTGATTTTACAATCACAGTGGTCTCTTCTATTCATCAGGCTATCACCTTCCGTTTGGCTAAAACTAATATGGAGTAGTTTTGCACCGCTGTTTATGCTAGTCCGGTTCCAGCTTCTAGGGAGACTTTGTGGAGGCATCTTGAGGACATGAGATCCTCCATTACTATTCCTTGGCTCCTAAGTGAGGACTTTAATGAGATCTTAAAATCCTCAGACGTACGAGGTGGGATGTTTCATGCAACAAGAGCAGCTAGATTTACATATCTTGTGTCTCATTGTAACTTGATGGACTTAGGTTTCTTTGGCAACAAGATTACTTGGTTTAGAAGGCATCATGGGTTGGTTGGCATTTCAAAACGTCTTAATAGAGCACTCAAAGATTGTTCTTGCTAAACTGCACTTCTAGAAGCCATCGTTGAAACCCTCCCTCATTTCCATTCGGATCATGCCCCTATTCTTATTCGGTGTGGTGGCTTTCCTATTGACCAAAGAAATACACCATTTCGGTTTCTTGCTTCTTGGTCCTACCATTCTAGTTTTGAGGAAGTGGTGCGTCTTGCATGGATGAAGGATAATCACTCAATTAGTCAATCACTTAATCATGTTCGGGATGATGTTATTACCTTCAATAAAGATAACTACGGGAATATCTTCCAGCGGAAAAAGCATATTGAAGCTAGACTTCGTGGGGTGGAGAGGAGCTTGGACATTATGGAAACTAATCAACTCATCAATCTTGAAATAGATCTCCATAGAATGTATGATCAAGTCCTTAAATAGGAGAAGTTGCTTTGGTACCAGAAATCTAGAGAAAACTGGATGCGCTTTGGGGATAGAAACACAACATTTTTTCACACTCAGACAATTGTTAGAAGGAGGAGAAATCGGATTCAAGGCCTCTACCTTGACAATGGTGATTGGTGCACTGAATTAGTCCTTAGGATGGAGGCGCAAAATTACTTCAAAAATATTTTTAGCAATTCAATGTCTTCAACGGGTACCATCATTGACTTTAACAATATGCCTTGTTTGTCTGAGAATGGGAAGCATAGGTTATTGGCCTCAAGGACTAAAGAGGAGGTTAAGGCTGCGGTTTTCCACATGAAATCCTTTAAAGCAGGTCCTGATGGTTTTCAACCCTTCTTTTATAAAAAGTATTGGGATATAGTTGGTGATGATCTCTAGAAGTTTGTGAGATATAATTTCCTAACTGGTCATCTTGATCCAAAATTAGTGGAGACTCTCATTGTGTTAATTACTAAAAATGATTCTCCAAAGTCGTTAAAAGAGTTTCGTCATATTAGTCTTTGCAATGTCACTTATAAGGTTATCACTAAGATTTTTGTCAATAGACTTCGTCCTTTTTTGACAGAACTTTTTGGGCCTCTCCAAGTGAGCTTCATTCCACGAAGGGGTACAACAGATAATGTTATTTTGGCCCAAGAAATCATGCATTACTTCCATCGTCCAAAGGCGAGGAAATGTGTGGTGGCCTTTAAAGTCGATCTTGAAAAGTCTTACGATAAATTTTGTTGGAATTTTCTCAAGCAAACTCTTCAACATTTTGCTTTCCCCTCAGATAAATGTCACTCTTATTATGCAATGTGTTACTTCTTCTACCTTATCAATTCTTTGGAATGGATCCAGGTTGGACAGTTTCACTCCTACTCATGGTCTTCGACAATGAGACCCAATGTCCCTTACCTTTTTGTCTTATGCGTGGAGAAACTTGCTCTTCTCATTAATCATCAGGTTATGCAGGGTACTTGGAAGTCTATCCATATTTCTCGAGGAGGGCTTGCAATCTCTCATTTCTTCTTTGCGGATGACATAATCTTGTTCAACAAAGCTACTACCACCCAGATTAAATTGTTGATTTATATTCTCACCACTTTATGCTCAGCGTCAGGCCTTAGTATCAATTTTGATAAGTCCAAAGCAACATGCTCTAGGAATGTGACATCCAGGCGAAACATGTTTTTGCCAACATCAATGGAATTCCCTTTGTGGCTAATTTGGGGAAGTACCTTGGTATCCCTTTACTGCATGGAAAAGTTAAAAAGGAAGTCTTTGGACATATTCTTCAGAAAATTCAGACTTGTTTGTCCTCTTGGAAGTCGAATATCCTAAACAAAGTGTGGAAGGTTTGTCTTGCTAAATCGGTAATCTCTTTCATTCCAATTTATACTATGCAGTGTCTTTGGCTTCCTAGTGGAGTTTGTGAAAAAATTGACAGGGTAACTAGAGGATTTATTTGGAACAAGAATGGCTCCTCTAGAGGTTTACAACTTGTGAAGTGTGAGACTATAACTAAACCTATAAGGAATGGTGGGCTTGGGATTCGGGAATCTAGACTTTCAAATACTTCCCTTCTTGGAAAGTTGGTGTGGAATCTCATGTATAATGGAGAAAAGCTTTGGGTCAAGGTGTTGCTTCATAAGTACATACGGGATGCTCTTGTAATGGATGCAACTGCAAGCACACAATGTTCTTATACGTGGAAGGGCATTGTTAAGGCAAAGAATGAGATGAGAATAGGCTTTTTGTGGAGGCTGGGTTTTGGGAACATTTCTCTATGGTATGATAACTGGTTGGAGGAGGGTGATCTTTGTAAACCCGTCGACTATGTCCATATTACGGATACTCAACTTAGAGTCAAAGATGTTTGGAGTAATGGAATTTGGGATTTATCCATGTGTTATACACCAATGTCGGAGGCTCTAACACAACTTATATGCGCTCAACCTATACCCATGTCTCACAGTATAGAGGATACTCTTGTTTGGAGTGGCAATGTAATTGGGGAGTACACTGCTTCTTCGGGTTACCAATGGTTGGGTGACAATTACAAAGATTGGATGATGGATGTGAATTATGATTGGATTTGGAGATCTAATTCACAACGAAAGGTTCAACACCTGTGCTGGTTGATATGCCATAACGTTATTCCCACCAACCAGCTTCGAGCTCTCCGTGGTCTAACTCCATATTCTGCTTGTTGTAGGTACTCTGCTGTTTGTGAGGATATTCTGCACTGTATTCAGGACTGCCCTTATTCCCTTGAAGTTTGGCATCGGCTTGGCTTCCAACACAAGAATCTCTTTAATGTCGAGGATCACATGTTATGGCGTAAGATGTTCACATGTGGACTTGATGCAGATCTATTTTTAGCAAAGTTGTGGTGGATTTAGCGATGGCGCAATTCTATGATGATAGGTGATGATCTTTGGAATATTGACATTATTACTCGTAAAATTCGTGTGGAAGTTATCCCAACCTCCCTTGATAGTGCAATTGTTGACGAGGCTACCACCACCAAAGATATTCTTTACGTTTCTTGGGCTCTTCCATCCTCTGGCTTCATTAAACTGAATGTAGATGGGAGTTGCATGGGTGAAGGACATTGTATTGGTTTTGGAGGGGTGTTTAGAGATCCTGCATGTGTTTGGCTTTTGGAAAGTTTGTGGGCAAAGGTTTGGTGTTACTTGCGAAGCTTCTTAGCATCAGATATGGTTTGAGCCTTGCTTGGGAAAAAGGTTATCGTAATATTGTCTGTCATTCGGATTCCCTTATGGCAATTGAGTTGGTGAAGCAACCTACCATTCCCTGGAGGCATAAGTTTAGTAGTGTCCTCTATGATATAAAGGAACTTCTTCGTCATACTTGGGTTGTCCAAATTTAGCACACTTTCAGGGAAGCTAATGGAGTTGCATATTTCCTTGCTAAGAAAAGAGCGAATGGGTTCACTGAAACTTGGACCACACCACCGACAGGGTGTGTCCCTTTCTTAGTTGCAGATTCTCCTGGTTGTGTGCACATGTGCAAGTAGTTTGTTTGTTTTTGTTTGTTTTTCAATTCTTGTTTAACAAAAGAAAACCAACCCAATAAAGATTCTGCCAAAATAATTAAAGAGCCTATTTAAAAAACAAACTTATAAAATCCAACACCAAAATAGATGATGAAAGAATAATATTAGTTTTTATCTATTTTTCCCTCTTATAGTAGGAATCTAGATCTTCTATCTCATTTTCTTATGCCTAACTCATTAGCATTAACAGAATTTTGACAAATATATATCAAATAAATATTAAATTAATTTTTAAATTAACAGTATTATGTGTGATAGTATTTAATTTTTTGGGAATAGAGAGTTATAATTATTTTAACATTGATGATTTATGTTTATACAATATAATAGGAATAAGCACTTAGATTGTGAGATTTTTTGTAATGCAAAGGCCGTCACCATTTTTGGGTAAAGAACTAATCATTTTCGAGATGTATGATTGTCCATTTCAACAAGTATCATTCTTAGAAATTAAACCCTTAACTTTTTTATCATCTAACAATTCAGTAAGGTTTTACACCAATACCTTGAATGCGCTAATATATATATATATATATATATATAAAAGTTAATTTGATGTTTGAAGCCATTCACCCATACTTCTACCAAACTCTATATTCACCATAAAGAAAAAATGAGTCCCTACATTCTTCACCATCTATAAATCTCAACTCTTTGACTCCCCTTATACCGGTTCTTAAACCCTTTTCAGAGCCTTAAGTTACAGAGCGATTATTATTATTTTTATTATTTTCTTCAGCAAAAAATATCCTACAGTATTTTTAAACGTCTTTTAAGCCAATACTTTATTCTATTAAAATTAAGAGGAAGAAATGTATGTACTTATAGTGTAATGATTTTATACATAATTATTATATCATTTATCATTCATATTTAATTATTATTTTCTATTCCAAAAAAGTAATACAAATGAATCATGAATGATGTATTGATTATGTATCATTCTTTATTTATACTATATTTTAAAATTAAAATAAATTGGAAAAAAAAGGCAAGCAGAAATCACAATACACCAAAACTTAATCAACTATCAGAATTTACTAGACTTGGTGAAATTAAAACAGAAGTGCAAGAACTAGAATAGTAAGCAATTCTAAGCTATCATAGTATTATTTAGTGTAATTGTGATAAAATGATACAATATTGTCGTAGAAATTCTTAAAACTATAATATTGTGATTACATCTCGAAATGTCGTCTAAAACACTGACTTGCTAGTAGCAAAAGCAAACTAGCAAGTAGTAATCTAAACCATGCAACTTTTATTTTTGATACAACCATACAACTTGGCACACTAGAAACCTAAATCAGACAAGTTTCTTTTTACAACCATACAACTTGCTGAACTTAGCAACTACCAACCTCAACCACACAAACCTTATTATTATTTTTGTGTACAAACCTTATTATTATTTTTGTGTACAACCCTTATTTTTTAGGGTACAACAACCATAAGCTTATTATTGAACTTTTTTTCACTGCATGCATATATACCATACAGCCTTATATTTTACATCAGAAACATAACCCTTCACATGATGCAAATTCTTAGTCCATGGAAACAGTGTTATTAAGCAGGTGGAGATGGAACAATACCAGGTATATCTAGAGGAGGAAAAGAAAATGGAGGGAAAGGAAATGGTGGAATCATAGGAATATCAAAAGGAGATGGAAAAGGGAATCCTCCAAGTGGTGGTTGCATTGGCCATGGCCATGGAAATGGAAATGGAAAAGTTTGTTTCTCATCAGTTAATCCCTTTCCAATCATTGCCTTGTTGTTGTTCTTCTTATTCTTGTTTGGATCTTCAGCTTCATCTATTCCTACACTTTTTTCACTTACAATTTCTTCTTTCTCCTCATTTGTCTTGTTATTATTCTTGGTTGGGTATGCTTGATTTTCTCCACTTTCATTGCTAGTGATTTCTTTATTCTCTTCACTTGATGGATTCTTGAGTTCCCTAGCACTAGTTAGAGTAACATGGTTGTTTATGATTGCAACCAAACAAAGCAAAAACATGAGATTCAAGGTCATTGTGGAAGATCTTTGAAAAGCCATGTTTGAAAGAGATTGTAGAGGGATGAAAAGATAAGGTGATATTTTATGTTGTATCTATATATATTTATTATGAGAGGTTTATAGAGGCAAGTATATATAGAGGGGGAGAAGAGTGTAGAAATGATTCATAATTCATTAAGAGAGAGAATCTTAGTTAAAGTCTTTGAATTATATACTTACAATATAGTAGTTTATTTATTCTTATATATAATTTTTTAAAGGAGATTATGGAAATGATTTTTACTTTTATTCGTAAATTTCTTTCAATATTCATAACAATGATTCAACCTCTAATACAATACTTAAATTGGGTCATCTACTTTATTTGGCTATGCAATACAGTACAAAGAACTATTAGCATATTTTTTAGATATTATTTTGATAACAAAGTATAATTTTTAGGGGAATAAAATGTATGCATTAACTCAATAACAGTTTATTACAATATTATTGCATTATTTATTTTTCATTTTTTATCATTATTAACTCATAAACAAAAATAATATAGATAAATTGTAGATAATATATATATAAATCTTTATACTCACATTGTATAAATTTTGTCTGCAACACATGCATCTTTTCTTGCTATTCATGCAATCATTAAAAAAGTATGAGATCTCACGTATCTAACTGTCTATTATATATATAATAAAAAAAATGTTATTGACATATTATTATGTACATATGTCAATTTCTCCTTCAATATTTTTCCTCCAAAACAACTTTATTTACTATGGTGAAGCCTCATACACAAGATAAGAAGTTCTATACTTTTTCATTATTATTATAATAAATGTTTAAATTCAAATAACAATGACAAATCACATTAAATTGTAGTTGGATAATTTTCAAGTTCATCTATTTATCTTCCATTCTTCTCTCTCCAATCTATTAACTAATATTATTATAACACATGATCAAAGAAAGAAAAAAAACACATTAATTGTAAGTAAAAAATGGAAGACATTCTTAAGTCTCTTTTTAACAACATATTAAATTAGAAACACAAATATGGTTAATTTCTATTTAGATCTAAAATTACAAGATTAAAATGAAGGAGTGTAGTTCTGGAAAATCATTTCTTATTATTTGAATATTTCCAATCTCTTATTCTTAACCATAAATGCACATCTAATTTGTATGTTCTTAACCATGTGACGAAAAACAATGGCTAGTTACCATGTAATAACTCATCACCTTTTAATTTAATTTATCATTAATTTGTGAGTGGAAAATTTATTCAATTATTATATATCTAAACAACTGTTTATAATCGGTTATCATACGGGTGAGATATAATGGTTTAATCATTTATTAATTAAATTACATATAGGTTAAAATATATATTATAATGAATTTATAATATAAATATTATTGTTTACGGCATATAACTGAAATAGTGAAATGGTTCAATGATTTGCTATATCACAAACTATTATTAGGTTCAAGGTTAGTTAGAATCTTTAATGTATCATATGAAAAAAATCATGACCAAACCGGTACTATGATACAATACTCTCTGACCTGTATTTTTTATTTTTGACCGGTTTAAATATATGTTTGATATAATAATTGTTATGTAAGACATGTATGAGAACATTTTCACCAAATTTTCGATTAAATATCTTTATTTTGATAAAAATAAAGATGAAAAAATGGGTTTAAATCTTTAGCACAAATCTATATACTCATAATAGTTCAGGATTAGATGTAATACGATATTTATAATTATGCTTAACACACAACTCTTCAAATATTTTAGGTTTTCAAATATTATGAGCCTGAAAGACTCAAACCACTCAATCTTTAAATTACAATTACACAACATTTTATGCAACTTTGTTTTACTAATATAACATCTCGTGCTTTTTGGATAAAGAATTAATCATTTTCGATATATGTGAATGTCCCTGATAATAAGTATTGTTCTCAAAAATCAATTTTTTTCATATTTTAGTAATCTTAGTAATTTAGTAAGACCTTATACCATTATATCATCTTCTTGTTAATTTTTTATTCTTAACTTTATAAAAAATCATAGAAGAAATGGTATTGCTAAATGAATAATATGAAAAAGGGAAATTATATGTACAAAAAATAGCAATATATTTAATGAACTAATTTTCAATACACATATTCCTAGTAGCTCCTTCAAGAAAAAATCTTGACCGGATAGAATTTTATGACCGAGGAACTCAAAGTTTTATTATGTTTAGTCTTATCCGAGTAATTAATATGTTGCAAAGTAGAAGCTCTAAAGGGTTGACATCGCAAAAATACATGCATAATAAAACAACATATGGTTAGAGTATAATATTAATGCATTGACAAATATAAAGATTTATATATATATAGTTATTATTTAATTGTATTATTTTTTTAAGAATCAATGATGATTAAAAATATATCATACACTAATAGTATATAAAACTCTACGTTATATACATTTACAATAATATATACAGTACTATATGAAGCTGAGAACTATCACTTGCATACAAAAAGATGTATAAATCTTTACATCAATAGTGTATAGATATTACATTTTTCTTATAAATTAAATATTAATAAATAAAATACTAATTTAAATAACATTTATTTATAAAAATTTACGATAAGGTATATGATTTTTCTTTATTATGTTAGTCTTTATCCGAATAGTTAAGATGTTGCAAAATCGAAGCCTTAAATTAAATGGTTGAGATAGCAGAAATACTGAAATACATGCATAATAATGGTGATTGGTGCCGATTATTTAAGGAAGTATTGATTGAGGCACGAAACCTCAGATTCTTAATTAAAAACGAACACACTTGAAAACTGTGCCACCGCTCTATAATGCCTAAAATCTATATTCTAGATATGTGTTGGTTTAATAGTATAAAATCTTATTAAATTTTCAGAAAGATAAAAAGTATCACATAGCTACCACGAATTTTAAAATAAATTAATTTATTTCCTAAAAAATAAGAAATATTATTGGTAAATATTACCAAAAGACATGGGAAAAACTAAGTCAAAAAAGTATATGTTTTATTCAAATACTATTATTTATGGTTAACTATTACATATAAATAATATATTATTTATTGATTTTGTGTAAATCTTAACCATGCATATATATTATATTCTACCTAAATTTTTTATTATTTTCATAAGATCATTTATATGTTTATGTATTACCTGATATTCACTGTTTTTTTATTATTTGTAATGTTTTTATTATATATCTTTTTATTTTTATTAAAACTATCAATTACTAATATATAAAAAATCAAAGATAGTTGTAAAATTATAATATTTTTTTCATTACTATCCCAGATCAAACCTTGTCCCAGCTGTGGAATATGATGCCCTCTTAACCAAACATGGCCCAAGAATCTTAGATTCCATATAGATGTTTTCATCATCATCATGCCACGTCGACCATTCATAACCACCTACTTCCAATCATGTTCTTTCTTAACCACGAAACGTTGAATCATCCACCTCTCTATTATAGATTCACCCGCACAAGATCATTACCAATCCCTCATTTGCTTCTCTTTCCATATAAAAACACACGCACTAAACATCCACATCAAAACCTAGTCACCCTCAGATTCTGACTGGGATTAACTTGCCACCTTGTTAGTTGTCATATTCTCTACTGCGCTTGTAACACCTCAGTTATGTCATGCAGTACTCATTGATGTCGAAACCGAACTTGACATTCCTTGCTACCTCTCCAACAAGCTTCCTAGGTTTCAAGAACTTGTTTACATGTTTTGTTTTTTTTTGCCAAACCTCGTATTGAAGGAAAAAAGATGAAACTTCTTCGCTTTCATACCAATTACCATGCAGGAAGCTATAGATAAATGAAGGGCATTGTTGTAAATACATTGGAAAAGGTAGAATCTACATGTTGCAATCACTTTAATGAGGATTCAAAATTGCTACTAGTTATCTAATTGGGTTAGTTCTCAACCTTGATGGTTCGGCCCAATGGGATCAAAACTGGGTCCAATATTAATGGTTCATGGAGTGGCTGGATACCCAAACTACATTGTCTATGAAGAACTTGTGCGGCCAGAGGAGATGGGTGAAGTGAGTCTCGACTAGGTTGAGTAAGACTTGTAATAACCCTAAATATTGATCAGACTAATTTTTATGTTCAAATTTGATAGTGGAGTTGAAGACTTATGTGACCCTAAATGTTAATTGAAGTAACTTTTGAATATGAACCCAACACTGGACTTCATTGAACGTAACTCATTTCTCCATTTTTAGAGATAATGTTCTAAATATTATTCATTATTGTGTATATATAATTTGACATGTGAAATGACATAGAGACAAATATTTTATGAATCATTTATGTATGTATATGGATGGTTAGAAGATTAGTGAAATGATGACATATGAAATATATGCACGTTTTGACAACAAATTATTTGTATAAACGCCTAAGATAAATAATAAAACAAGTGAAAAACTATTTTTTGAACTCAAACATGAGCATAGACTCGATAAAGTCTGACTATATGCAAATTAGTGAACACTCCTGATATTATAAAGTCATGCTCAATAGTAAGAAGTGTAAACCAAGTGAGTATGAGAAACTAAGTTACTGTAGTTTTCATCAATCTACTTGGTTCAGTAATTTTTTACTCATTTCAAAAGGCTCATACCCTATAATACATCTAATTCCTAATAAAATACCATTACAATCATTATAAATGCTTCCTTTTGGTTGAGAAGAGAGAAGGAGGGAAGAAAAAAAAACGGGTGAAACTCATTATAAATGCTTTCTCTACTATTTTGGAAAGAAATGGAAGAGAAAACGAATTTTTTTGGTTTAAATAATATTGATATTCATACATCTTTTTTAATATAAAAAATATTAAAAAGTTAAGTAAGATTATAATAAAATATATAATAACATATATAATTTAAAATTATAACAATTATTTTTAATTAATAATAAAATAACAATTTTCTCTCACTTTTCTTTATTTTAGGGACATTTTTACCATCTAAGCTATAACATCGTCTCGTCTCATTTTTTACCTAACCAAGCAAAAAAGAAAGAGAATAAAATATATATTTTTATTCATTTTCTCTAATTTTTCTCTTATATCAAATATTACAAAAATCTACTATATTTTTTATCTTTATCTTTTTCACCTCTTTCTTTTTCATATATTTATCTCTTCTTATTTTCTCTTATCAACCCAATAAAACATTAATGTTTTAAAAATATAAATATATTTATATTTTATTTTCTCACTAAACTCTTATTTATTGTTAATCATTATCACATATATATCTCCGTGTTTTTTTATTATAGTTTATAATGTATATCAAATAAGATTATTTTAATTAAGTCTATTTTTTACAACTTATTGATTTCTTGATATAGTATTTGATCCAATCATTAAAATTATGATATGTTATTTTATGTATTTTTTATCCAGTTTTTACAAAAATCTTTTGAAAAAACTAAAAATAGTACACATATAATAATTTTGTGGCTAGAGAAATAATTTATCATACTAATAAAATATTTAATATTTTATTCTCTTTCTTAATTCTAATGTTAATCTTAATCTCAATAAAAGATATAGAAGAAGTAAAAAGTAAGATTTGATTTGATGTTTCTTATTTTTGTTTATTTCTAATAATAAGGTGAAGAGTGGAGAATAAACCCTAACATTCTGAGGGTTTGAAACATTATCAAATCCATCAACTACTTTCTTTCTTCTTCACACTTTGTTGCGGCTTAGTCATAGAATTAACAAGAAACAATGAAGCTTGACGTAGATGTTCTCAGATATCTCTCCAAAGATGATTTTAGGGTTCTCACTGCTGTTGAATTAGGCATGAGGAACGTGCGTTTCTCTATTCATCTTCTCCTTATTCTTATTTACAATCACAATTTCAATTAATTGAAATTTACTCATTTCCTTCTTATTCATTGCAGCATGAAATTGTACCTTCTGAACTCATCGCTCGAATTGCTCGTCTCAAGTATGTTCTATTCCTCTTTTGTTGTTCAATTTCGTTTCTTTCACTGTTTTTTATCTTAATTTTACTTTAATTCTTTAATTGTTATGTATGTAGGCATGGTGGTACCTACAAGGTTTTGAAGAATTTGCTCAAGCATAAGTTGTTGCATCATGATTCTTCTAAATGTTGGTACCTTATAACCTATGTTAATTATACTAAATTATTAGACCTATTATGTTCTCAGTGACTCTGTAAATTTGTATTAAAGGTTAATTAATTTTGCTTTTAGATGATGGGTTTCGCCTTACCTACCTCGGTTATGATTTTCTTGCCATTAAAACTATGGTGAACAAAGGAGTCTTTGTAGCCGTTGGTCGCCAAATCGGTGTTGGAAAAGAATCTGGTACTTTGTTTTTAGTTTTTTAGTTTTTATTATTTCATAAAACTAGTTATCTAATTGTTTAATGTAACTGATGTTCGGATATGGTTTGCTTCATTCAATGGCGTTTTGAAGTCATTTCAGTCCTCCTTTTCCTAACATTGCTATTTGTGCTCTGCTAGATATATTTGAGGTCGCCCGAGAAGATGGAACCATTCTGTGTATGAAGTTGCATAGACTTGGTAGAGTCTCTTTCAGAGCTGTCAAACAGAAGCGTGACTACCTAAGACACCGTAGTAGTTTTAATTGGCTCTATTTGTCGAGGCTTGCTGCACTCAAAGAATTCGCTTTTATGAAGGTTTTCCTACTTTCCTGTTAAGCTCTAGCTCTGCATTTAAATTGTTGTCTTTAATAGATTTTTTAACGACACGAGTTTTTCCTGAGCAGGCTTTGGAAGCACATGGCTTTCCTGTTCCAAATGCTATAGAACAAAATAGACATTGTGTAATCATGTCACTCGTCGAAGGTTACCCACTGTAAGTGTCCTTATTTCAGTTAATTGTTGTAAATCCTAATTATTCTTGTAATCAGTTTTGACCATAAAATGCTCCTTATCATTAAACTTATGCTGTTTAAACTTTTAGTAAAGTGAAGTGCATTTTGCTTCCTCCAGAAAAGTATATACGGCCTCACATTCATGTTTAGTATATCGGCAATCAGTATTTGCTGCATTTTTCTAAGCAGCATGTTTGTTGCTCATGGTTTATAGTCTATATTGTATGAATAATGTCTCTGCATTATCTTTGATTCTGAAAATATTATGAGTTTGTAGCTTTTAGGAATCTTGTGGTTGATTTGTGTAATTCAAGTTTATTATTTAATACCACAATCTGTAATTCTAGGGCCTCTTTGTGTTCCTGAACATGCATTTAATGATATTTGTTAACTTTTAAAGTTTTCTCCACTGCATTTGTTTGTTTTACTTTAGCTCCCTTTCTTGTTGTATCCCCTCCCCCGTTTGTGTCTTTTGATACACAAACAATTGCTTGAATTTGTCATCTTGCTCTGCAACTGCAGTGTTCAGGTGAAGCAGTTACAAAATACAGATGTAGTTTTTGAGACAATTATTGGCATTGTTGTTCGACTGGCAGAGCATGGTCTCATCCATTGTGATTTCAATGAGTTTAACATCATGGTATGCTTGAATTACTTGTGCTTTATACCTGTTTGTGCTGACTTGTCAGCATATTTATTGATGAGAATACTGAATTTTGTCTTATGATATTTTGTTGGCTTCCACTTCTGGTTTACGCTCTGATTTCTGTTTATTGTAGATTGATGATGATGAAAAAATTACAATGATTGATTTTCCACAAATGGTATCTGTATCTCACCGTAATGCACAGATGTAAGAGTCTTGTCCTTGTATGATCTTACCTTTTCATAATTTGTCATTAGCATGCTTGTATAAATGCCAATGTCTTCTTTCGTTATTATCACAATTCTGAACAGAAGCTGTGACTTCGCTATGTCTTGTTTTGATATATAAGAAATAAATGACTTTGGTTACAGTTTGTTATTTGCTAATGAAGTGCATATGATCTGGTAGTCATTTGCATTCTAGCCAACACCTCATTGAAACTTATTACCCAATATATAGTTATAAAATAATGAAACTCTTCACATGCAATTTTCTGGAGAGAAATTTATGGGTATAAGATAAGGTTCAAGTTTAAAAATAAATTGACATGGTAAGTTTTATGGAAATTTACTTATAATAAAAGAAATGCAATATTAGCATTCTTAATGGAACAACCATCAATTCATTTCTCCCTTTAAGTTTGAAGATGTTCGACAAACATGTTGTATTCGAGGCTTAAATGCTTACTATTTGTCACTGTTTCAGGTACTTTGATCGCGATGTTGAATGTATCTTTAAGTTTTTCAGAAAGAGGTTTGTAGTTATGTTGACACCACTTATTTGTGAACTGTGGAGTTGCTTTGATATATATATTTTGTCTGGGACTCCGGGTGATTTGGCATATAGTTTTCAACTTGTTTTGGTAACTCAAATGATGTAATGCAAAAGTCTAAATGATTTTCTCATATTACTTACTAAAATTGTTGGCTTAACTGCTATTAATTATTAGCAACTAATTGTGTCTGGTATTACAAGTTGAGATAACTTGTTAGAAATTGCATCCACCGGAAGGCATCATGGACATGTTCGAAGCATGTGAACATGCAATTTTCATGTGTATTTCCTCTTAAGTCATTAGCTCTTTCATCCATTATCTTAATCTGTTTTCAAATAATGAGTTCCTGCAAAGTTCATGTGCTTTATTTTAACAAGGACTAAGCCCAAGGACTAAGCTACCCAAACCCTTTCCAAGCGTCAAAATGCCCTACCATCAGTCCCCTCACCCCCTATTTATTTCCTACCACTGCCTCTTTGTTTATAGGAACTTACTCTCGTTCCCTGGCCTTTTTCATGCAACTTCATCAATACTTACTGTTTGTCTTTAGTTTTTTCAAATATATATCATGCCTCTACATTGAGCTGCATTTTTATGGGGGAGGGGTGTCATTTTTAGTCCACAGTACTTGAAAGTATATTGTATCTCTTATTCTTATCGAATAAGAGATGTATCTTTGGGTGTTGAACTTATTCAAATATTTTGGATCTAGTATGTGGCTCAACCAGTTATCCTCAAATTTATTCCTTTGTCTGTTTCAGGTTCAATGTTTCTTTTAAGGAATGCATAGATGATATTGATGGGTCTGATGACGGGAGAGATGAAGGTGGAAAACCCAGTTTTTCTGCAATAGAGAGAAGCGACGGTTTTCTGGATAGGGAACTTGCTGCCAGTGGCTTTAGTAAAAAGGATGAAGAACATATTCAGCAGGTATGATGGTTTTCTTGTTCTTTGGGATAGGAGGAAATATGGCGATCATTTGCCATCAGAATGCAACATAATTTCACTTTTATACTTTCTACCTATTTTCTCTTAGCTGCCTATGCCCAACATGGAATGCCCACGTGGCAAAGCATAATATCGTTATCGTACATGGGGATTGGATTTGTCTGTCTTTAGTTACAAACTTAAACTCCATGAATTTTCAACCTTCCATCTTAACTTTTTTTATTCTGCCTGAATTCTTCAAAATAATGTGCAGTTCATTGAAGGTGGGGCAGAGAGTGATATAAATTCAGATGGTGAAGGTGTTGACTCAGTTGAAGAACTGGATGAAGCAAACAGTACAGATGGTGATTCTTCACATTTGTTGGAGCAAGTAATATTTCCATTAGCTTTTATTATCATAAAAGAGATACAAGCTATGCATTTCTGCTCTAAACCTCAGAATACTTCATCTAAAATTTGTTCAGTTTATTTCCTTAGTTGTGAATTTCTGTTTTCTGCAATCTAGCTTGAAGGATTTTTATTTTACTTAAAAAATGAAATAATGTTTTAACCAGGATGATGAAAACAAAAGTGGGGGAAAGGATGAGAGCTTTGAAGCAGGTGAAAACAGTAGTTCAGAAAAGGAAGATGCAACAAGTGAGAAGGTAAGCGAAGTTGTTTTCCTTTTTCTCTGCTGGTATTTGTTTTGTGTAAGAATGTCAAGTCTTTAAGGTTGGTCCACAATTAGTTTTTTTAGAATGTATGTCCGGCTTTAGGGTTAGCCTAGGCGCATGGGCGAGGCTGTTTCTCTATGACCCATAGGTCACAAACTCAAGTTTTTGAAACAGTCTCTCCGCTTGCAAAGGTAATGTTGTGTATATCTACCCTCCTTGATACCACCTGGTGGAAGTCTTGTGCACGAGGTTACCCTTGGTGTATGCTCGACAAAGTAATAGGGAATGTTACTTTTTTTTTGCATCTCCTTAATTTCTTTACTAACACCATAGTTTGTTATGAATGGGATGCATAATGAGGCACTTCATGAGAGGCATACTAATCTTGTGATTTACGATTTGGTATTCCAAATCTAGACTTTTCCCAATCTCAGGCGCTTCACATCATAATTGTAATTAACAAATGATGTTGATATACAGGAAGAGGAGGAAAACAATGAAGATGATGTGGAAAATGAAGCTGAACTAGTGAAGAGCTTGAATAAGCAGAGACGACATGCCATTAAAGCAGCAAATAGGGGAGGAAGGAAGAGTCTTGCATCTAGGAATTCCTACAAAGACAAGGGTGGTAGGTCATCTAACAATGCTAGAATACAGAACCAGTTGAGTAACTGGTGAGATTATATGGGACACCAAAACTAGATTCATCTATGCCATTGGTAGGTATTTGGCTTATATTATCTGTTAAAGGTTGATGGGAATGCAAAAACATTGTTGTTGTTGGTTGTTACTCTATTAGATAAGTTTTTTTTTTTTTTTGCTTTTATTCTGTAGAAAATAACTATTTCCCTTTTGCTTTGAATGAAAATTTTGCCTTCTCTGAATTGTGCATGTTTGGTATAAGATTATATTTGGTTATTTTGGATTTAGAAGCCTTTTTATAAACTAAGTTTGTTTGGGCAAGCTTGTTAGTAATAGTTTATGAAAAAAGGTGTAGGCAAAATTTCACCTCCTCAAAATATGGAGTTATTTTTTTCCCTTCATAGATAAGTATAAAGGCAATCTAAAAACACAATCATACTAAACACAAACTAATACAATTTTTGGTTTTAAAAGTGTACCACCCTATTGAATTTAGATCGGTACTGGATGAGGATTGTGACAGCATAGATCAAATTTTAATAGATATGATTTTAACTTATTTTTCAATAAAAAATCTAAAATAAAGAAAAAAAACATTTCCTCCTCGTATTACAGTACTAGATTCTCTATCATTCGACATTATTTGAACTTTACCTTATTATGACTATCAGTTTAACTTCACCCTATTGAGATTATCACCACCATGAGCAATTCAATCACTACCTCCACCCATAACCACAATTATCACCACTTAACTGTCACCATCACCACATTGACCAACACCACTACAATCATCACCTTCATGTATTGTTAGTGTAAAAATTTATACACAATTAACATATTATATATCATTCAATTGTTTTAGTTTTTTGAAGAAGAGTCAATGATAATAAAGTATGAAGGGTGAATGATCCACTAATAATGTATTAAATGCATATAATGTTAGAGTACATTTTTTATTCATATTTTTTAACAGGGGGTCAACTTGCCTATTTATTATTTTTTATTTGCATCTCCTTAATTTTTTTAACGGGTGGTTTTTGCTCACATTTTTACTCATATTTTTATGGTTTAAATCTTTTTTATTTTTAATGACCAATGCATATTTTAGGTTCAACTTGCCTATTTATTTTTTCTCTGTTTTTATTTAGAGAAAAACTGTAAATACTAATAATATATGAGTTTTATATATTTTTATTATATCATTCATTATTCTTGTTCAATTACCATTGACTCTTATTCAAAAAATAATAATATAAATGAATGATGAATTATGTACTAACTATGTATAAATCTTTATACTGACAATGTATAAATATTATCTTGTTAGAGATTTAAACCATTTTTACATTGCATAAAAGAGTTTACATTATATATACAAATACAATCATATTATTTAATTTACTTTGTTCAACTTTTTCATAATCCTAATCATCTATGAGGACCAGACCAAGCAGCCCAACTGATTCAATCGTTGACAGGACTTGAATTTTGTTTGTTTGTGGTATTAAGCAA
Source organism: Lupinus angustifolius (assembly GCF_001865875.1). Taxonomy (NCBI): domain Eukaryota; kingdom Viridiplantae; phylum Streptophyta; class Magnoliopsida; order Fabales; family Fabaceae; genus Lupinus; species Lupinus angustifolius. The sequence continues at coordinate 2,379,144 of NC_032023.1, read as the reverse complement.
ATGAGGGATTGAATCATTTCGATTCAGGAAAATTCTGATACAACCGTGTTAAACTGGAATAATTCAGGAAGTGAGGCGGATAGTTCACTTAAAATTCAAAAAACGAAACATTACTCTAATATTTTATTTTATTTTAATCGAAAATAAGATTAAAATATGCTACTTCAATATAATTATACATAATTACTAATCATATAAAAATTTGTATTAATATATAATTATATATTTATCGATACTTATTAAAAATATATAATATCATCTAGTCTGACCAAGCCGTTAAACTAATTAAATTTAATAAGAGATCTTTGTTCAGTTTGTTTTCCAACTCGAATTTCATAATATTCAACTATCTTCTCACTTTTTTTCTTCAAGCGGACTAATTATTATTGCTGCTACTACTTAAATTCGGTTTCCATAAACACATGATTTAGACATTTACCATCCTAATATTCTAATTTAAAACTAATTATGTTTACCTCTATTTTAAATTAATATTAGCTTCTGATCTGTATTTTCACTTCAATTAATTACGTAAATATTTTTTGTGACTTTCCATTTGTCATAATTTTTTGTCTAAACCATAAGTATTCTCCACCTTTCAAATGGAATGGTGCTTGAGTCGAGTATCATCACTATATACTTGCTAATTATAATAAATTACTTTTTTTAAATGATGTTAGTTTGAGATCAAAATCTACTAACTTCCTTTGAAGATATTTTTTAAAAGCTGCAAATGTTGTCATCACAATAGCGAATAACTTATGCTTGAAACGAAAATAATGAGTACTTCCATTAGCAACTATTATAGTGCCAACCAACAATTTTTGTAAACGATTTAGAAAAATATATTAGAATCCTTATCATTTATTCCCTAAGAAGAGAAAAACAATTCTATTTATAATAGATTTTATCATTTATATATGTTCACACTTCTTATATATTGGTTTTACAAACTATCACCAACTTGGTCCTACTTTACAACGGCACCAAGTAAAAGGGATAGTTATTGAATGTGTTGATATTTCTTTTGCCCTTTCTTTTCTTTATAGAGACACATTCACAAGGTTATCAATTGAAACTAGTGACAACGGACGTGGTTCAAGTAGTATATGCTTGATTCCTCTTAAATAAGGTCTTGGGTCGAGTCTTGTGGATGGAAAAAATACTCACTGAGAGAGTTAACATCACGTACCTATAAATGTTTCCGGCTCGGAAAGAATTGCCTCTAGTGCGAGGATACTTGTGGAAAACCAAAAAAAATTGAAACAAGTGAGAAAGTTATGCTAATGGTTCTAGAATCATGTTCTTTTGCGACACAAAGAAACCCTTTAACGACCATTTCATAAGATATGTCTCCTAGACTAAAAAACGGTGCCACTATGACAAAGATTGTCATTATTATATAAAGCACCACAATAAAAAAAAAGTTGTTATTCTTTGTAATTTGATTAATCCAAAATTTAGTATTTTTAGAGTTGAAATATCGACCATTTTTTTATGTGAGTTATTTTATCCAGTAATTAAGTATTTCAATTAAGAGACAGTGATAGTATAAGACATTTATTATGTATATTTAATTATTATTAACATTTAAGTATAAATAATATAAATAAATGATTGAGGAGGTACGATTGTGTATAAATATTTACATTAACAATATATAGATATTAGGTTTTCAATTAATGTGTTAATATTGATATACATTGATGACTTTGGGTGAAGACTAAAAACATTTTAACCCTAACAATAGTAACCCTTAAATTGATAAAACCCACTACTAGTTGTAAAAGAAAAGAATGACATAATTACAAGTAATAAACAAAGCAAAAGATTCTGAACATGCAATTATCAAGTTACTCACATGAATTTCAATTAATTTTTCTTTTTGGTATATTTGAAAATAGAAAAGAACAAAAAAAAATAGAATAAAGGAGAAAGGTCCTAATCAAGATAGTTTGACAGCCTAGTGAGACTGTTGACCAAATCTCGATACTAGTAGATGAGTGTGGCCCAAATTTAGCCATAAAATCTGCCACTTAATTAACCTATCTGATAACAACATGGACTTCAACTACCTAATCACGAAATAACCGTGAACAAATATTAAGACAATGGTCAAGATATGAGGCATGCAAGTAATTGCTCTCTAAAGAGATAATTTTTAAGCCTAAGTTCCAAGCCATTTTCAAACCCTGTTCCATAACCAAAAACTCAACTAAAATACACGATCCAAGTCCAAAATTGGCAAAAAACTCTGATAATCAATTACCTTCATGATCCCTAATTGTACCTCCTCCGATGATGTTAGAGTTTGTAGTGCAATTGCCATCAACATTGAGTTTCACCTACCCAAGTCAGGGCAACACCAATGAACCAATGATAATTTCTCCTCCAAGAGTAAGCTCTTCCCTAAATTGTCACTCCCAAAAGTCACGATAGGTATTGCGAACAACAAAATTAATATCCCAAGTGTTCTAGCTAAATATTGAGTTATTTCTAATTTCAATTATTTTGTTATAAGAAACATATTACACATGTCAAAACCAAAAGCATTTTCACTTCATAATAATACAATAAAAACTCAGTTTCAATTCAACAATAGTAACTGTTGAGTGATCAAATATCATAATAGTTGGGCCTACTAAAAAAATTCATTTCAGCATGTAAAAAAGTAACATAATTATACCTAATCATCAAAGCAAAATATTCCAAACATGGAATTTTAGATTGATATAAGAAAACACTTTTTATTATCTTCAATGTTAACATGTGCGCAAAGGCAAAAAATAGCACTTGATATGCCACCGTTTCATAATGTTGTGTGGCAAAGGGAAAAAAGTGAGTCACGAGCAAAAGCAAAGTCTTAAAATATTTGTAACATTGGAAAAGTTTGATTCATCAAAGCTTTCATTATTTTCTTAAAGGCCCACCTCACCAACCATGGTCTCCAATGACAAAAATAATAGTTTTGATTGGAACACTATATATTGATGATGTAAAAATGTAAATAATATTCATTTGATTACTATAGGGATGAGTTGAATATGAAATATGAATCATAAAAGGAAATACCAATTAAATTGATCACATTCAAAGGTGAATCTTTCAGATAGTATTGGTTATTTATCCCATTTTCATACATAAATATGAAAATTATATTCTTTAGTATAGGAGACACAATATTTGGGTAGTCATTCAACGCTCCCGGGAACGTAGACACAATTGGTCGAACCCCATTAATAAATTCTTTTATTTCTTCTCTTTTATTTATTTGATTGCTTGTGGCTAACGCCACACAAAAATCACTTCCGCCGCACAAACAACAGGTATATATCAATCATCACTTAGGCACAAAATTATAATTTGCTCTTGAAGAATATAATTCTAAAGCATGGAGAATAAATTCAATTAAATATAATGCATGTATCTTTTAAATAAAGTCTTCTCAATATTATATATATTATGGATATGTAATTTAACATGTGAAATAATTTTTTTTTTTTTGTGAGACGAGTCTGAGTTAAGTTATGTTTGTCCTCTACCCAACTTTATATATTGATAGAGTCTAATTTTTAACCTAACTCAAGTCGTAAACGTAATGAGATCGGACCTTATTTGGGTCCAATCATAATTGGGCCAAAACAAATGAGCGGATAAGATCGAGTCATCTTCACCCCTAATACATATATTTCATATCATATCACATCACGCATATGAAAGTTCATTAAGTTTAGTGGGATTAGAATCAGAGAGTTATATTACATGAGAGGAAGGATATCTCTATTAGCAATGTATGGATAACCAACTAGATCATAGATTATTCATGCTTTTACTTGATATCTATCAGTATAAATCATTAGATATAATAAATAATTGAGTGAGAACCAACTGACGTTGATTCAAATGATACATGTTTGATTCCCATTAAGTAAAGTCTTCAGTTTGAGTCTTGTGGATAAAAAATATGCTAAGAGAGTTAGTCATACATATATATGATATTTTTGGCTAGGATATGATTACTTATAGTACGAAAATGCTTGTTAGAAACTAAAAAAATAGTTCAGAGAGATGTGTGCATTTATAATTATTTCTTTAAGAAAAAAAATATTATATCATATTCATAAATACTTTAAAAATCGTCCAACATATTAAGAAAGTGAGATGCGGGTAGAATGTGTTAAGTAGTGATTTTTGTAATATCAGTTTAATAAAGCGTAATATTTATGCATTAACAGTATAAAGATTTATGTATAGTTAATGCATTATTATTATTTATTTTAATTGAGATTACTTTTTTTAAAAAGTTAATGATGATTATATAATACAATAAGAATATAAACACTCTTATAATGTTAATGTGTATATATTTTCTCATTTTAATAACATTATAAAAATTTATACTAGTAAATATCGACTTCAAATTAAATTTAATATCCCTTGCCGACTATCCTTTCTGCTAAAAAAAATATCTTTTGATATTTCATTTAAAAAATTGAATCCAATCATATAGCCTTTATTTGAAGAGTGCTCACAAGTCACAACTATTTAGAGATGAACACCGTTCAAAGTCAAATCAAACCGACAAGTTTATTGAATCCGATGTTGATCAAAAGTTTGTAGGTTGAGAATGATATTTTTGTGTGAGAAATTTTTTTTATATAAAATTTAGATATTGTTATTATATATCATTATTGATTTTAAAAAATATATGTTAATAAATAATGAATAAAGTACTTCTGATGTGTGGAAATAAATTATCTCTTTACATCAGTTAGACAATGATACATAACTAACTTTTATTTATTTTAAAAATAAATAAGAAAATAAAAGTAAAATAACACAAATGTCTATTAACGAGTGAATGTAAGGAGATAAGTTCTCTCATCACACTACACCATACTTTATTCCCATAATTCTTTATATATACAATACATAAATATTTAAAAAAATTATATATAATTGAATAGATACAAAAAATTTCATATACAAAAACTTCAAAATAAGGGCAAGTGCATGTTCTAAGGTTAAAGTGGCTCAAAATATGTTTTACTATAATTGCCATCTCTTAAACGAGAATAGTGGTTTGATGGTAAAGATGGATGACGTAAAGGAATGAAGTATAGAGGTTGTGAGTTCAAGTTCTACCATTAACAAAAAAAAAGACATATATAGTGATTTGATGGTGATGGTAAATGAGGTTGAAAGTCAAGTCTCATCCACAATAAAAATACTTTCTAACAACTAACAATTGCCGATAAAATGTTAATCAAGAATCATGTGTTGCAAACACTCAACCAAGTTCACCATAGTATATCTTCTATCTTGGAGTGTGTTATTATTTGTGCAATGAACTATAATTGAAAATAATATATTTAAGTTAAAACATAATTATTAAATAGTTTTGTGATCAATCATAACCCACAATACATATGAGTGATTGTGAGATAGAAAATGTGGTTTACATTAAATCATTAATTTTATTTATTATACGCTAAAGTTAGCATTGAAAAATAATTTCTCACTAACAATGTGTTAGTCTAGAGGTATAAGGTCTCGTTAGATTTACAAGATGACACAAAAGTAAATGTTTTGATTATTGATAACAAAACTTGTTGAGAGGAACAACCATAGACTTCGAAACAAATTAATTTCTTACCATAAGGTGAAAATGATACTTTTGGTTTTAAGAAAAAAAAATAATTTCTCTTACTTCGTTAAATCCACCAATTTTTATTGCCCCTTTTTCCTTGAAGATTAAAGCAATAGTTAGCAAAATCCATTTTGTATACATGATTTTTGGTGAAATTTGTCTAAAGTGTTTCTCTATAAGATTATTTAGTTTTTAAAATTCTTATTGTATAAAAAATTATTTGGAGTAAATGTTTAATCTTACATAATAATAACTTCATTTATACTTTATGTTTTAATCCTTCATATTACTCAATCATTTTAATATTTTAGAAACTCAATATACATTTATACTTTATTTTTCAATTCTACTTTTACTTATTACATATTTTTATCTCACATTTCTTCATTGTTTAATTTAGTTTCCAATATGCATTAAGTTAAATTATTTTAAGTAGAATGAAACAATTTTTAATAATTCCTTAAAACATATGTGTACCATAAATATTTAAAAATAAATTGAATAATAATTATTATCATTGGTAATATTTATCTAATCACCACTTTCATTATTATGAGTTACTATCACAACTTTGCCTAGAACTCAATAAAAAAAAGATGAAAATTAAAAAAAAAGTTGTTAACAAAAGGAAATAAAAATATTATGGTCTAAAAGAAAATATGAAAATAAAAGTAACTGATTTTGGTGTCCTAAAGGAAAATATGATAATAAAATATTTTTGACTTTTCAAAAGAACAAACCCAATCACATGATATGCCTGGATTTACTTTCTCTTTTTAATTGTTCTTTCCAACATTAAATGAAACAGTAATACTTATAAGAAATTCTTAGATGTGAAAGTAATTCATTTATAATTTTTCTATATATTTTTTCATATTTATTTTAAATTAAAATGCTATTTAAAAAAACCCAACAAAACATATAGAAAGTAAAAGAAAAAAGAAGAAAGTACAAGGTTGTTGTCATTGAAGCAAATCACATGAAAAGTCCAATGTACACACAACGAACTCAATCAAAAGCTCCAAAAAACGAATAAAACCAAATAAAACGTTCATTTTTCTCATTCTACATTGTTTCACATTTTCTTTTTCCTTTTCTTTTTATCTCTTATGAGTAATCAAAACGTTCAAATGCACACTACCCAATAAGCTTTTACCCATTGAAGATTCTCTCTTTAACTCACCTCATCCAGCTATTAATACTACATAACACTCTTTCCCTCATAAACTGAACAAAAGGGTGTTCTTCATTTTTTTACTCACCCAAAAAAGGTTCTAACTTTATCACCATTTCACTGCATGCACTTGCTTCTACTTAAGGGAAAGTCTTTAACTTGAGAATGGAGTATGTGAGTTGTTGAAGATTTGTTCTTAGATTTGGATTCAACTGGGTTTTCAGTTTTGTACTTTTTCATTTTCATTTTGTTTCACTAAACCCCACAATGGGGAACCTTTATTTTGTGTTGTTGCTGTTGTTTTGGTTTGGAATGCTTCTTCTTGTTCCTTGCTTATGTCAGAATGATTCAGATGATGCAAATGTGTACATTGTTGCTCTCAGACAAGTTCCTTCTTCTCATTATGACAGTGAGTTGAGAAGTGTTGGTAATGGCTTTAAATATGATGATTCTAGAAGAACTCAATTTCAGAAACCAAGGTAGTATCATAATCAACCCATCTTTACAAAACTTTGTTTTGTTTATTTATGTTTATTTATATTTTTTTTAAGTGAATGTGGGTGGTGTTTAGTGTTTTATGTTCTTATAGATTAAATGTTTTGATTTTCTTTGGTATGTTATGGAAAATAATTGCTTATTTACTATTTTAAATCTCAGATGTTCTTTTGTCCCAAACCATTGAAGCTTCTAGTGGAAGCTATGTGATTATGCTAAGATGATAAAGTATTAGTTGAATGATTTTTCTGTTATCATCTATAAATGATGGATAATTGTACTTGAAATGTGACATTATATTTGTTAATGATGTTCTCAATTCTCATTACTTTGCATAACCTTCTTCTTTTAAGTTTGTTGGTGAAATCCATTGCACTAATTTGATCCTTTTTTCAGATTTGGAAATATCACAAAGAAAGATAAGAGATATGACATTTCCGGAGTTCACGATTCTTTGTTGAAGAAAGTGTTAAAAGGAGAGAAATATCTGAAACTCTATAGCTATCATTACCTTATAAATGGATTCGCTGTGCTGGTTACCCAAGACCAGGTATGATGTTAGTTTTTCGACATCATGATCATGTCCTTATTTTGTAAACAAATATGTTTTCAGTTACATTTTTGCGCAGTTATTTTTTTCTGTCTATGATTTGGATTCCCATGCCTCCTTTTAATGCTTCAACACTTCTCCGTTTACGTTTAATTTACTGCAACAAACATAATATTAACTTTTGAAATTGATGAATCATGAAGGCAAAGAAACTATCAAGGAGCTCAGAAGTGTCAAATGTGATTTTGGATTTTTCGGTAAGAACTGCAACAACCCATACTCCACAATTTTTAGGTCTGCCACAGGGAGCATGGTCTCAAGAAGGCGGGTTTGAAACTGCTGGAGAAGGAGTTGTTATTGGGTTTGTTGACACCGGCATCGATCCAACACACCCAAGTTTTAGTGATAAACATGGACATCCTTATCCTGTTCCTGCTCATTATTCTGGCATCTGCGAGGTTACCCGGGATTTTCCATCTGATTCTTGCAATAGGAAACTTGTTGGGGCCCGTCATTTTGCAGCGTCGGCTATAACCAGAGGGATATTTAACTCAACTCAGGACTATGCTTCTCCCCTTGATGGCGATGGCCATGGCACGTGAGTTTTTGGCATTCTCAAATCAGTGTTATGTTTGATTAGCTATTTAATCCATTCTTCAATTTCTCGATGGCCTTGTTTGTCATCAAATACACTACTATATTCAGTCCATGATGACAAAGTCTAACTTGTCAGTCTTTTTCTACTACTATTACTAACGTAAATTGTTCTAAGATCTATCTTCCCCTGTTCCTTGGAGCTTCAATAATTCGGAATTAAAATTATCATTGTTGATAAATGTTTTGGAATTGTTATTAATCAAGTCAGGATGATTTGGTTATCCCTTGAAAATAAACATATATTTTTCGTATTGGAATATCATCAAATTTCTTGCAACATAATTTGTTATATTAGCTAGATGCACGAAAAACTAAGAATTGTCTATTTTACTTCTCTTTTTTCTGATGTATCTATAATGCACAGGCATACAGCATCTGTTGCTGCAGGAAACCATGGGATACCTGTAATTGTTGCTGGGAACCACTTCGGGAATGCTAGTGGAATGGCTCCTCGATCACAGTAAATAACCTTGAACTATATCTAAGTTTAGATTCCTGTGTTATCATTGTTATTCTTACACTTGTAGTGTAGTTATACATGTCGATGTTATAGGGTTGTGCATTGTTACGCTTCTTCCCATTCTTACATTTTCTTGAAACTACCATCATAATATAAAAAGCTTGCTGTGGGATCGTCATTATTATGGGAATGGCATTACATTACTTTGCACTTTTATCTCCTAATCTGTCTTCATAGTAGTTCATTGATTTTTGTCCCACAGGTGTAATTACTAAATATTTGTATAACATGAAATGATTGTTCTTTTCGACACGGACACATATTGCCTCCATTTTGTGATAGTTGAAAATTGATATTTGAAAGTTGAGCGGAGACTGGAATCTGGATTTAGTGTCATACATTCCCCGGATGGTTTTCCAGATCTCGCAGTTCTTGTTTGGAAGACTAATATAGGATCATTCTTGAAGGTGCTACTAACTATTTTAAAGCTATAGAGACTGCCCACACTGGCAGTTCCATGTGTCATGAGATTGCAAACTTTACAATGACATACGGGATGTGGTGAATTGATGGAAGGAAGTTCGGTCTTAACAGTTGATTGGGGAAACAATTTGAAGGATGAAAAATGAAAACTATTTAGAGAAGATGAGACAGAGTGGACCAAAATGCTTGAACAATTACAGATTTGAGAAAACATTGGTATCAGAAAAGAAGCTAAAAGTTAAGTCCTAGTTAAAGAAATAGAAATTAAAAAATTAGTCAAGGCACACACTGCAAAGCTTGAACAGTTACCGATTTGAGAAAACAATGGTATCAGAAGGAAAAGTTAAGTTCTAGTTAAAGGAATAGAAAATATATATTTTAACCATGTTACAGACTGAAGTGCCGTTTTATTGAGAGAGATGCTCAGATCCAAATATTTGACTAAGCTGAGTAACTGACGAGAGCATGGATCATCAATGTTAAGGACCCTTTTTGGTGCCTTGTCCGAGAATGCTGGCGAGTATGTCAATGACAGTGACTTTTTCACTTTACTGTGTTCAAAATATAAGACCTTTGGATATTTCTTGCTTTTGAGGAGTCCTGGTTATTTGTATTAAGTCGGGGTCTGAGAATAACTTTTACATCATTTATATACCGTTAGTTAAGTCATATATGGATCCAGTCTGTCTAGAATATTAAAGTCTGTAAATAGGGTTTTTCTTATGAAAATAGATATCTCATGATTCTCATCAAGGATGTCACATCATCATAACCTACTTTGTGTATTTCCTCTATCATTTATTTTGTTCTCTGTCCAGCAGATTTCCTTATATTACTTATCTCCACATAACTTGGTTTTCTGACAACAAATAAACCAGTTTAGCCTTTTTAAGAAGTTACGATTGATAGATTATAGTAAAATATAGAAATGGTGTATTGTTCTAGTTTGCATTTTTATTATTATGTGAGCTTTGTTAGTTTCTTTTTTATTATTTATACATGTGTGATGCCTACAACCTTTTACAGCATTGCTGTTTACAAGGCATTATACAAGAGATTTGGAGGATTTGCAGCAGATGTTGTTGCAGCTATTGACCAGGTACACATGTAGTTAATTCAGACAAGTGTGTTGTTATGAAAATCAGTCACATGAAATTCATGGTAATTTTATTTGAGAAGGTCGTGTTTTGTCTATTTCTTCATTGTCTTTGATATTGGTTTTTACTTCCCCTAGCGTGTGCCATTATGAAGAATAGTGTGGTTTTATTGATTAAGTAATTTTATCGGCTTCGTAATCCATTTAAGGTATAGTAGTTTGAGCACATATCACTTGGTGTTAGGATTCTTAAGTTATCTTTGAATAATTGAATCTCATTTCCTTCCAATTTTCTGTGAGTATCTACATGGCATTAGATTTGGGAGTTATTTTATGTAGTAATAATTTGATTCCAAGTTGTTGAGTTCACAATCTATTTAAAATGCATCCGATTTTACATTTCCCGTGAGGCTTATTGTATGTCTGGTTGTTTATAGGCAGCTCAGGATGGGGTTGACATAATAAGCTTGTCAATCACTCCTAATAGACGTCCTCCTGGTATTGCAACTTTTTTCAATCCAATAGACATGGCGTTGCTGTCCGCTGTAAGGGCTGGTATTTTTGTAGTGCAAGCGGCAGGAAATACTGGACCATCGCCGATGAGCATGTCCTCCTTCAGTCCGTGGATCTTTACTGTTGGTGCTGCCTCTCACGATCGGACTTATAGCAACTCCATATTTCTTGGAAGTAATGTTACTGTACCTGGAGTTGGACTTGCACGTAAGCTTCTGGTGCTCTATTCCTTGCTAACTACTACGGATTTATTTTAGACTAACTATTTAGAGGAGTACTGTTACACTTTTTAATGAGTGGATCTTGTCTTTGGTTTTGTTAGAAATAAAACCACTCATGAGCCATCATCTAATAATAGATTAAGCTTTTGGGATACATGACTACATGTTGATGTATGCGACTATTATTTATTCACAATGTCTTCCGGCATTGATTTATGACCCATTTGTGCTGCTTAATAATGTTCCGAAGATTCTCAATGAGTTATAAGTTTCTTCAAATATTAATGTAAGCAACCATTACTTGTTCATGATATCCACTGGCATTGATTTATGATCCATTCTTGTAATTTTTCTCAGCTGGCACAGATGGAAACAAAATTTATAAACTGATTCATGCACACCATGCTTTGAACAATGACACAACGGTTGCCGATGATATGTATGTTGGTGAGTGCCAAGATGCAAGTAAGTTCAATAAGGATTTGGTCCAGGGGAACCTCTTGATATGCAGCTATTCAATTCGATTTGTGCTCGGAACCTCCACCATCAAACAGGCTTCAGAAACTGCCAAGAACCTTAGTGCAGCTGGTGTTGTCTTCTATATGGATCCTTTTGTGATTCAATATCAGCTTAATCCAGTTCCAATGAATATGCCTGGCATAATAATTGCTTCTACAAATGACTCCAAGGTGCATTATTCATCCCCTCCAAATATATGCATGACTACATGTTGATAAAAAAATGCATGACTACATTCATATTTGTATTGGACTTGTATCTTACTCCCCTGGTTCTTATTAGGCACTTTTAACTGAATTACACATACCAACTTCTCTCTCTCTCTCTCTCTTTTACTCTTTATCGATAATCGCTCTCTCTTTTACTCTTTATCGATGATCCCTGACAGACTATTTTCTACTCTACAGATTTTAATGCAATACTACAATTCTTCATTGGAAATAGATGCAGTTACAAAAAGGATTGTCAAATTTGGGGCAGTTGCTAGTATCTGTGGTGGACTGAAAGCAAACTACAAAAATGCTGCCCCAAAGGTTATGTATTACTCTGCTAGAGGACCGGATCCAGAGGACAGCCTTCCTCATCAAGCTGACATTTTGAAACCTAACTTGTTAGCTCCTGGAAATTCTATATGGGCTGCTTGGAGTTATCATGGAACCGATTCGGCTGAATTTCAAGGTTTGTAAATATAAAATTCTTTTTCCAGGAAATCAAACATATTAAATTTAGTTAGTTCTTTTGGCACCTGTCATATTTATTATCATAACATCTTTTTAAATAGTAATGTATACTATATTGTTTTTTCTATCATAGTATCATGTAAGTTGATAATGTGGAATGTATATATCTTGTCTGCATTGCCTACAGGTGAAAATTTTGCGATAATGTCTGGCACAAGCATGGCTGCACCTCATGTTGCTGGACTTGCCGCACTAATTAGACAAAAGTTCCCCAATTTCAGTCCTGCAGCCGTTGGATCTGCACTTTCCACTACTACTTCTTCGTATGATAGGAATGGTGGGCCAATAATGGCTCAGCGATCATATGCCTCTCCTGACCTGAACCAATCTCCAGCAACTCCTTTTGACATGGGAAGTGGTTTTGTGAATGCAACTGCAGCACTAAATCCGGGCTTGATTTTTGATACCGGTAAGTCACATAAACTAATAAGCCTTTGAATTATCATATTTCAATTGTTTCAGCAATGATTTGGTTTATGTTTGACAGCTATGATACTCTAGGATAATGGTGGAGCCTGGATGCTCAAATCTGTATGTACTAAATCATTTTAACATGATACCGACATTTTTTTTCAAGACTTAAACATAGGAATTTAAAGGCCATCTTAATGGCTAAAATTGAAAATGATAATAAATAATCTAACTTATTCATTGCCATTTAAATAATTTAATATTCAAATGTGACAATTCTCACTGTTTTGTATGTTACTAATGTATGTGACTAATTTTCAAGCGTAATCAAATCAAAACTTTTATGTTCACTGTCAAAGACAACCTTCACTTTTATCTGGGCTTAGGACCGACCATGTATAACATCAAGCACAGATAGAGCATTATGACATTGTTCGATCCATGTAGCCGATCCTACCTAGTGGGACTGAGGCTTGATTGTTGTTGTTGTACTTTATACTTCATATAAGCTGCTTTATTATAGAACCTTGTTTCTAAATGTGGAACTGTACATATGTTTCTTGTAGGTTATGATGATTACATGTCATTTCTATGTGCTATAAATGGTTCAGCTCCTGTGGTGTTAAACTATACTGGCCAAAATTGTTTGCTTTATAATTCTACAGTAAATGGTCCTGATCTAAACTTGCCTTCAATCACTCTATCAAACCTAAACCAATCTAGAGTAGTGCAGAGGACAATCCAAAACATTGCTGGAAATGAAACTTACAGTGTTGGTTGGAGTGCTCCTTATGGAGTTTCAATCAAAGTATCACCAACTCACTTCTCTATTGCCAATGGTGATCGGCAGGTCTTATCGGTATTCTTCAACGCAACCATTAACAGTTCTGTTGCCAGTTTTGGGAGGATTGGTTTGTTTGGAAATCAAGGTCATGTTGTCAACATTCCTCTCTCTGTCATTGCTAAAATCTCATATAACATTACAAGCTAACAGAAATAGCATTTGTGCTTGTTTAAGTTATTCATTTTGATTTTTCTGTGGTTACTTGTATCTTTTTTGCTGAGATTATAACTCACAAGATGTGTTAGCTATTTTTTCATTCATTATAATGTAAAGTTGTTGAAGGTTCTTCTTGTAAAGCTTATGATTAGTCCTTCATTATGTGTTCCTTTCTTACTGTTTTTTGTGAAGATTAATTCCAATATCCACCAGCAATAAACAATGATTATGATGGTACTAGGCCACCTTCTAGAAAGGGTTCCTAGAAATGCATATATCCTCTCACTATAAGATGTGATCCTATGTCTCCGGGATCACATCCGTTGTCCCAAAAAGTATGTCATTCCATATCTCACTTCCTTTAATTGGCTGGAAAATAATTAAATATTTTTCTGACCAATCACAGTAATATATGAAGTGATACACTTTTTGGGATAAAATATGTGATCCTAGAATTGTGCTTCCATGTATAGTTGATCATAGCAGTATAAACTAACCATTACATCTTCTGAAGCTTCCTTTTATATTTGAGTTGAGTCACTGTAGCAATTTGAGTTTAGATAATGCTATTTTACTATTATTATATTGGGGATCTTTCTGATTGGTAAATGATTAGCTCTTGTGGAGAAATTCATGACTTTATAAAACTAAATTACATGATTATATGTTAAAGTGTTTGTAAAAAAATTTATAAAGATCAAATCTAAATGGAAAGAAGCCTCATTGAGTAAGAACTTTGTTAAAACTTTGTCTCTTTTTAACTTCTAATTTAGTTGTTGTGATTTAATTCTTTATTTATCGAAAACATCCTTCCCATAGTTCTCAAATTAAAAAGTAGTAGATAATTAGGATATAATAATTTAAGTTAAGAAGAAACAAATTATGAATAGAGGATTTTGAACATTGATAATTAAGAATGTTCAAGTTTAGACCGGTCTAAAAATGAAATAAAAAAATGGTTCAAAATAAATTACAATTGTAAAAAACCGAATATGATTGGATTATGTTGGATTGAGATCAGACGGTCTGATTTGTTTTTTGATCCAACTCTAGGAACCAATCATACCATATTAATTTGTTTTATTAGGAATATGCACAAAAAGGTTGTGTTTAACTGTTTAACACTTTAGTTCAATAATGTTAAGAAACAAGATAGAATGAAAACTCAACAATCAATTAGTCATATGATAGATTCAATAGTGTTTATTTGATATGATTAGAAAATATGTGTTTACTAAGTAATATATTCTCATATATATATATATATAATGTTTTTATAAATATAATTAATTTGTTATAGTTGCTTTATTTTGATATACAATACAATCATAACGAAGTAATAAATCAATATCAACTGCCATAATATTCAATTATTTTTTTAACGAGAACATCCTGCTAGGAATATATTGTGTTTACCCATTGTCATGACACTAATTATGTTGCAGTCTTTGATATACCATTTTTTTAAATTTATACAATAATCGTTTGCTTGTTTAGATTAACATAGTGGTAGACACAAAGTTGTAAACTTATGATATTATGTCTTTATAGTGTAGGTAAATAGTATTGTGACGAGATTGTGACAATATTAATTTTTTGGTACTACCAAATATATCTCATAACTATTTTGGGTAATGAAACAATCCTTTTCGTAGTGTATGACTGCTCTTCCCAATAAATGTCGCTCCAATGAATCAAATTCTTAACATTTTTGTCATCTTGAGGATCTAGTGGGCCTTACATCACTAGATCAATGTCTTATTGGTTATGACAATATTAATATAATGCATATAAACTTGTCACTTTAAAGTATATTAGACTTAAAATTTTAGTCATATGTATGAGTTTTGAAATATCTATATCTATACTACTAAAGGGAAAACCCAAAATAACCATCCACCATGGTGTAATTTATGGTTCTCCCTATTTTACCATCACTATTTTCTAATTTTTACAAAAAAAAAATTATATATAACCTAATGTTCCTCTCCATCTAATATATGCTCATATTATTTGGTTAATTATTTTTTATTCTTACATTACGACTATTAGTCTTTAACGTAGAACATTACGCCAATCAAATAAATTCAACTATAGATTACAAATATTTAACACAAAATATTATGTTTGACATTTATGACATACAAACTATACATTATAAATGATAGAAAAATGGACTGACAAACACAATAGTAGCTGTCATCACGCTAGTATACATAAAGTTCAATCATTTATAAAAAACTCAATCCAAAACTGATTCAAATCACATATAATGGATCAAATATCTTATATAAACAAACGTAACCGCAAGTTAATTAAATGCTGGAATTGAATGTTGTTTAACATCCAAACGAATTCGCATAGACGCCTATTAATGGGTATAAATCTAAACATATTCATCCATGTGAATTGGGAAGCAAATATGAAATAAGGAAATAATAAATGTACACCCAATTGAAAACGAGTCTTGCTCCTCTCCATTAGAGAGACTAATACATAATTTAGATCATTACACGTGACAAAAGTAAATTTTCAATAGTTCAAATTTTAATTTATTTTTGAATTAAATAACTTCAAAAAATTCATTCCCTCACATTCCTAATACTGGACTCTCAAGTACAGAAGAGAATCCTATTCATTGAAAACGGGTAAGGTCAAATGTTGGAGTTGGAGCATGGATGCACGTACATTTGAAACTTAGAACTAGCATTAAAAAAATATCAACAAGATATTGATATAATAGTAAATTGTCTTATTAGATTATTATATAGATAAAAATGTTAATGATTCAATTTTTATTCTTAAGAGTGATATTTATTGGAAGAGCTGGTTATGTACCCAAAAATTTATCATTAACTTTTTAAAACAAAAGTTCACATCATTCATCATTGATTTGTATTATTTTTATTTAAAAGTCAATAATAATTAAAATATGAATAATAGATAATTCACTAATAGTATAAAAAATACTTACACTATCTATTTATATATTAAATTCTTTATGTAAATTGGGTTTGGTGTTAGGTATGTGGGGTCCACACCACATGTATACGCGTTGGGTTGGAGATGTGATGGCCATTACATATCCATCATCTCTATTCCTTACCCACCCACATGTTTTCCGTTTCAATTTTTATATAAGTCATAATAAATGATATTTCTCTTATCATATTTGAAACTTTGAAATATTAAAGTTAATGGGTTTGAAATTATATTTCAAACATGTTAAAAATTGAATGTGTTTTAATAGGATGAAAGGAGACAACTCTTGAATTTTAGCCTTTTAGGAGACATTTTTGGAGAGGGATATCATATAATTAAGGTTAGATAATATTTCCTTTTTATTTATTTTCTTTAGAAATAATTCATTGTTTTACTTTTCATGTAGAATAAGACTATTAGGTCTATCATAAGTAATAAGTCAACTATCAACATAGTATGAACTGTCTTTAGCCGTCCAACATGCATGGGTAAAGCAACCATTGCTTGATTGGGACAGGTCTAATAAGACAAGATGTGCAACCATACCAACAACATTTGTTTGAGAATATTCTATGCACCTCTCAACTATAAATAAGGATTCCCTCGTACAGATACTCTCATTCTTAATCTTAACTCTCTTACTCTTGATATCATCTCTCTCTTCCTTACTCTTGCACTTTATAGATCTTAGGCACATTCAGAAGACACTTGTACTTTTTGCAATTACCCGCGCGGGTAGTGGTTATCCACGAGTTTTTTAATTTTAATTATATATTTATATATTTTGTAATAATTAATATGTACAAAAAGTATTACATAAATAATAAGGCATACATATGATAAATTTATGATTACAATTTAGTGATTTCAGTCATTAAAATTATCATAAAATAATAATAAAATAGATAATATACAATCTTAAAATAGGAAATATAATATATAAAATATTTAATTAAACAATAAATTTATAAATATATGGGTACCTATGAGACAAGTATCATAATATATATCCTCACCCATAAATTATTACTGCATATATTTTTATGAATAATATTGGGTCGGAATTTTTTTCCATCCCTAACTTTTGTAGGTTCTTGTCAAGTTTATAAGTTCATCAAAATTAACCAAAACAATGTGGAACCAAATTCCATTGTTTTGGAAAAGAAATATTACATTATCAAATTGGTAATGTTAGCTAATATTATTTTCTGTTAAAACTTTTTTCTAGAAAAAATTTCTTATTTTACTTGCCATGGGGGAGGCTGATTAAGTAATTATGCACCATTCTGTAAATAAAAAAATGAGAGTTTTTAGGCTGTTGTGAATTTTCTAAATCCATAAAAAAATCAGTCAGAACTACTAAACTAGGTTAAACTAGGAAAGTTCCATGTTTATAAAATAAATGAGAGATGAATTTATATTTAAGACAGGTTAGAAATTGGATGTATTTTAATAGAACGAAATGAGACAACTCTTTAATTTTAGGAAACATTTTGGAAAGGAAATATTACATTATTAAAGAATTAATGCAATTAATATTTTCTTTTACACTTTTTTTTTACTAGAATTTATTTTTCATGTTTGACTTGCCTAGTGGATAAGTTGGTTATGCAGCATTTTGAAATAAAACTTTTAACCTTTCTGAATTTTCTAAATCAAGAGAAATTAATCACTAAAAGTGGAACCAAGAAAGGACATTATCAAAGAATTAATTTTAGTTAATATTTTTCTTTACAATTTTTTCTAGAAACAAAAAAATGTTTTACTTACCACGACCATTTTAAAATAACAAAATCGTGAGAACTTTTAGGCTCTTGTGAATTTTCTAAGTTCAAAGAAATTAGCCAACACAAACATAAATATGTTAACTAATAAAGGAGAGATAAGGTTAATAAGTTACCTAAACCATGTCAATAAATAAATAAAATAAGATTACAACTTTAACATTATATATGCAAAGTTCTTATATTATCAATTAATTATTAACTACTAACAATTGATAAATATTAGTACTAGTCTGATTTTCAGCTTCAAGTTTTTAGAATGGAGTGTGAGAAAAATATGTATACACTAATAATGTATGAGTTTTATATACTGTCAAATCATTATCTATCATTAATATTTGATAATCTTTGACTTTTAAAAATAATAATAAAGATGAATGATGAATAATGTAATGTCTGTGTATAAATCTTAAATCTTTACATTTACAGTGTATAGATTTTACATCATCAAGTTTTGGAGATGTAAATATGACTTAAAATTTGTATTAAGATATTGTGATTTTTCAAATTTATAGGTTATGTTTTGAGCTCTTAGAATGCAATTTTTGCTAGGTGGGAAATATACTTTTGCATATGGTTGAAACAATCATAATAAAATATCCTACAACACTTGATTTTAAAATAAAACATCAAAATTTGATCATAAAAAACATCAAATGATTAAACCACTTCATTTTAAACTCACTTACAATAGTTTTTTTTTCCATTCAAAGTCAAATTTATTCAAAGCTATATCAATAAATACACTCATTTAAACACATACTTACTCTTAACTGTTAAAATACATACTGCTATTAGTAAGTTACATTGATTTATTTTAGCTGGAGTTCCTTGTGAAGTCAATCTAATAACAAAAACTTGTAGAAGAAATATTTGGGAATGCCTAATAAAGAAAGAATTAGTTGGAAAGAAAATGTTATTATTGTTGATTATACTCATATGTATTAAATTGTTTCTAATACATTTGAGATATTTATTATAAAATTCTCCATATTGAATATTTTTTAATCAAGAGTAATGTGTATGATTTCTATTAAATATTATTCTTAATCATTAGTTATAGTTAGTAATCTAATAAGACATTGCATTTTTAAATAGTCATTATTTGTCAAATATTAATATAGAAAAAAAAAATACAAGTAAAAACTTTTTTACATTATCCATTGCATCATGTACCATATAAGTGACAATCCATAGATTATAGGTTGATATTAATATATTTGTTTGTAAGGAACTAATCTATTTTGAGTATGTGGTTATCCTTCGTAATAAATGTTATTTTCAATATCGAACCCTTAACTTTATTGTCTTTATAAGAATCTAATATGACCTTACACTACTAGATCAACACTTTGTTGATTAATACTATCAACATACAAATGATTTTAGGAAAAATGGAGATGTTGAATTTGATTAAGGAATTTGTTTTGGAATGAATGATGAATATGAATCTGAGATCTTGACAGAAAGAAAGGGTATTTGAGTATTTTAGTTCCCTCCAACCACCCCTCCAACCCCAACAATATTTGCCTATAAAATTACACCAAGTCCCATCTTTACACTCACATTGCTTGAGCAGAGACAATAACCAAATCAAACTGCTTTCATTCTCTTCTGTTCAACCACCAACCCCATTCTCTCTCTCTCTCTCTCTTCACACCAACCATCCCTTCCTAGTACCACTTTTCCCAAGGTACTATTACTACTCTCATTTCTCTCTCTCTCTCTCTCTCTTTTAAGTTTCAGTTACTTCTGCTATACTATGTTCTTCTTTTTGCTGCAACAATCTTTCTTTTTCTTTAGATCTCAAGTGTTCAAGTTTCCATTTTGATCTTCTGGGTCTGTTTCTTTTGCTTTTTCTCCAACTGGGTCGGTATTGTTTTCTCAAAATGTGTTTCTGGAGATCTTGTTTCTTTAGACCTGATTTTGCATTTTGACTTGCTAGTTTCTCTAGATGTGTAGGAACTTGTTATCGTCTTTTTAGATTTGGGATAATTGTTACACTTTTATTGTTTTTGGGTGAATTTTGAACTTCTCATTTGAGCTAGATTTGGAAATGAATAAACTGTGACCTTTGACTTTGGTGTAATTAGCTGATTTGGTGACTATAGTGTTTTGAAATGAAACTTTGGTTAGAAAAAAAATGTGTCAAGCACGGTGTATGTGAAGATGCCTTAAGTGCTACGTTTTCTTTGTTTAATATCACATATGATTACAATTCTAGAGACTAATATCAATGACATAGCCGAAAATCGGGGGGCAAAAGTTGGAAATCTCTATTTTAAGCTCAATTTGGATAAAATGGTTTTCTTTTTATATTTATATTTTGAGTTAAATCACAGTTTCTTAAATTTGGGATTAATTTGTGTGCTACTTATAATTTGTCTCACTCTTATTATTGTGTAGTTATTGAAGATGGCCACAGAGACTTTCCTATTCACATCTGAATCAGTGAATGAGGGACACCCTGACAAGCTATGTGATCAGATCTCTGATGCTGTTCTAGATGCTTGCCTTGAGCAGGACCCTGACAGCAAGGTTGCTTGTGAAACATGCACCAAGACCAACATGGTCATGGTCTTTGGTGAGATCACAACCAAAGCCAATGTGGACTATGAGAAGATTGTTAGGGAGACATGCAGGAACATTGGTTTTGTTTCAGACAATGTTGGTCTTGATGCTGACAATTGCAAGGTCCTTGTAAACATTGAGCAACAAAGCCCTGACATTGCTCAAGGTGTTCATGGCCATCTCACAAAGAAACCTGAGGAGATTGGTGCTGGTGACCAGGGTCACATGTTTGGCTATGCTACTGATGAGACTCCTGAGCTCATGCCATTGAGCCATGTCCTTGCAACCAAGCTCGGTGCCCGTCTCACTGAGGTTCGCAAGAATGGAACTTGCCGTTGGTTGAGGCCTGATGGGAAGACACAAGTCACTGTTGAGTATTACAATGACAAGGGTGCCATGGTCCCGATCCGTGTCCACACCGTGCTTATCTCTACACAGCATGATGAGACTGTGACAAATGATGAAATTGCAGCTGATCTCAAAGAGCATGTTATCAAGCCTGTGGTCCCTGAGAAGTACCTTGATGAGAAGACCATCTTCCACTTGAACCCTTCCGGCCGTTTTGTCATCGGTGGTCCTCATGGCGATGCTGGTCTTACAGGAAGGAAGATCATCATTGACACGTACGGCGGATGGGGTGCACATGGTGGTGGTGCTTTCTCCGGAAAGGATCCAACCAAGGTCGATAGGAGTGGTGCTTACATTGTGAGGCAAGCAGCTAAGTCCATAGTTGCGAATGGACTTGCTAGGAGGTGCATTGTGCAAGTCTCATATGCTATTGGTGTGCCTGAGCCTTTGTCTGTTTTTGTTGATTCTTATGGCACTGGAAAGATCCCTGATAAGGAGATCCTGAAGATTGTTAAGGAGAGCTTTGATTTCAGGCCTGGCATGATCTCAATCAACCTTGATCTCAAGAGGGGTGGGAATGGAAGGTTCTTGAAAACTGCAGCCTATGGACATTTTGGAAGAGATGACACTGATTTCACATGGGAGGTTGTGAAGCCACTCAAATGGGATAAGGTTGCTGCTTAAGAAGTCATTCCTATGATCTCAGTTTCCTACAGGCTTCATAATATCTCAAAATCATTACATTTTCTCCATTTGTCTCTCTCCCTATTTTTTTTTTTGCATTATTTCTTATTATTTTCTGTATTGTTTTTTTCTCTTCATTTTCGTGTAGTTGTATGTGTTGATTCGTAACATGTATTCTCAATATATATGTAATATCCTCAAATTTATATGTATGCATTTTTTTTTACAAAGAACCATAGCATATCATACCCAATTTCATATGAACATGGATTGTTGTATTTTCAATGAATCAACATGTATTTTATAACGAACTACAATTTACCACTGAATCTACTACTAATCTACATCTATATAATATGATATTGTAATATAGTTGACACTCTTCCATAACTTTTAATAAAGCATTGAAGTTCATAAAGCATCACAAACCTTTATAACTGACAAAAATACTGAACTAATTATTTATTGACTAATACAAGGGACCCTCCTAAATGAGGCTTGACTTATTCTACCAATACATATACATGACCCAAGGAATAATAACAAAAATATACCCAACATTTGATAAAAAGCACAATGAACAGTATGCTCAACACCTGAAGGTAAAACCTTCCCTATATACTTTGATCACAGCCTACTATAATTCATGCATATAATTACTCCTCATCCTAGTCATCAATTCTATGGATATCTAATACGTTCTCTAAGGCAGTCACACTTGCTGCAACATGAAGGGGAGTCAACCCAGCAGGCCCAACATCATCAGGTCTAAATAAGAATCAGTCAAGGGATTTGTTGACTTGATTCTCTTTGCTGTCTCTGCCATCTAAAGCTTTAATTGGCACAAATTATAACAGTAGTTCCACCATAGGCCTGCAATTTGTCTTTACAGCACTGTGTAGAAGACCCATGCCTAACAATGCAAGTTCAACAAAGCTATGTTCTCCCGTGTCAACAACACCACTAAAGATAAATGAACCGATTAAATTGGAAGCGATCTTGGACAGCTGCCATGGAACCTAGCCTAACTTTGCATTAAGATGTTGGGGTAAGACACTGAGGCCGAAATCGTTTATACTTTTTTTGATAAACACTTTTTAACATCACAATTGCAAGTTTCAACTTTTGCAAAATGTGTGAGATTGTGTTTAGAAAGGTGAGATAAATTTTTTATATTAATATTGAAGTAATTGGAAAAAAAATTGGTTTTATTTTTATTTTTTGGATGGATTGGGTATCATCCAAATGGATATCCATGAGATATAATAGATGAATTTGAATTTATCCATTATCAACACTATCCATTTAAATCCATTAATTCTAATGAATGAATTTGGATGGATTTTGGATTATGGATAATTTTACCACCCATAATTTTACAATTTCTTAAGATGATACACATAAATATTTACGGATAGATACTATACTCTTTTTTTAATCTTTCACATCTACATTTATTTTAAATTAAGAAATTTAAATATCTTCTTCCCTTCACATTTTGGTACTAGATGGTTAGTGTAATTCGCCTTCTAGTGGCAACTCGATGTAGAAAAGAGGAAGTGGAACTAAAGGGTTTAGAATTGCAAGCAATGATTAAATTTTTATCTTATCAAATGGAAGGTGACGAAGAGCATGATGTATTACATTACCTAATATGCATAAGGTGTACAAAACGTATAAAAACTACCAACTGAATTTTCTTAACCCTCTATAAGTGCCCCACATTTATAAGAAAGTATTTATTTAGTTTGTTAGAATTTTATTATGATCAATGAATAATCAATCATTTAGAGATATTGAATTTGATGATTTTCACGTATATAATAAAATAATGATATAAAGATGTTAAGGTTAGAGCACAATGCGGAAGCACAGGATTGAATCAATTGAGAACAAAAGAGAAGCAAGTAAAGGATAAAGAAAATAACACACAAGATTTAATGTGGAAAAAATCCTCAGTGTGAGAGGAAAAAAACCACGGGCGATCAAGAGCAAAATTCCACTATGTAAAAAAGAAGAGTACAAGAAATCCTCTTATAATGATGAGGACAAATGACAATATTTTTTCTCACAAATACTCTCTCAAATGGAACAAGAATTCTCACCAAGAATGCACTCACAATATATGTGTAAATGAAAGAGATGTTGTGTGTTGTGAAGATGATTTTGAAGCTCTCTATATGTGTCCTTTTATAGGCAAGCAAAGTCTTGGTATCTTGGATTCCAAGCATTGGATGCTTGGAAACAAAGCCATAAAAGTGACATAAAATGCCCTTAAAGAGAGCCATAAAATTGTCATAAAATTCTTTTAAGGCATAGTAATGAGAGAATAACTCTAAAGTGTTACATTTTTCCTTTTTCTCTCACCCAACTCTTAAACATGCACTAAAAAATCTGTATCAAACCCAAAAGAGAACATCAATAATATGGTTACACAATTCAGTTGGCAATAATGTATACTTTCATTTTTGTTATGTTTTTTAACTCACATATATAATCATATGCTTATATATATCTCTTCTTAGCCACTTAGCATCATAAGCTGTATAGGCCACAATCCATGTAAATAGCTAACGTTTTGGGTGTAATTATGCAAAAAAATTGGCAATAACATTCAATAAGCATGCCATAAATAAGATTGTTACCATTTCAAATTTTCAATGGTAATAATAACTAATAACTTGAATTCAAGGCCTCTATAATAACATATTTAGTGCTCACCATTATTTCAATACTTACCACCACCACAGACATAACGTTCCAAAAGTTTGCTGGTGTACGTTATTTAAAATGACTTGCATGCAACAACAAACTATGCTTCTCATAGTTACACATATGATGCTTCAAGTTAATTTTTTTTTGTAGGAAATACTCATTTCAATCACTCATATCTCATATTTTTTTATCATACCAATTTGATATCTTAACAATTAAAAAACTTAAAATGATAAATGTAAGTTAAATTAATCATTTTTTGCATGTTTTAAAACACTTGGTAGAACTAATTTGACATCAAAAAGGACAAATTTGACTCACAAATTTTAGAGACTATTTTGGGTGTTTTAATTTTTGGAGGACCAAATTGGTAAGGTCGAAAAACATGAGGGATTAAAATGACTAATTACTCTTAACTTTTTTCATTTTCTTTTAGAGTAATTACTCATTTTAGTCTCTCATGTTTTTCAACATTTAACAGTTTGGTCCTTCGAAAATTAAAATACCCAAAATGATCCCAAATTTTTTAAATGTGAGTCAAACTGATTATTTTTGGGGTCAAATTAATCTCTACCAAATGTTTTAAAACATGCTAAAAATGACTAATTTGACTCACATTTGAAATTTTTGTGGATCATTTTAGGGTTTTCAATTTTTGAGGGACCAAACTAGTATGATCGAAAAATATAAGAGATTTACATTAAAATAGTTTAGATTAGGGAAGGTAGATGGTTGTCCAAAGAGGGAGCACATTCTCATATTGCTTGTCACTCACTATATGTAACATGATCTATGATTGTTAAGTATTTTTTCTATTATAAAGTATTTTTTACCACTCACATATGATGACATATGAAATGACATATTATTGTGGGAAAGAAGATGTTATTGGGAAAACCAAATTGCCAAAATCTCAATAGGATTTATGCTTGAATTTATATTTTCTCGGCCAAAAGTTAAGATCAAGTTTAATTTCCTTTTCATTATTTTCTTTTCTTATTGTTTTTTAATCATAGACTAAAACTAAATGATACAACACCTAAGTTGGGGTAGTATTTATTTATTTTCTTATTCTTCTAATTGAAATAATTATTCTTCTAAATATACAAAGCTGTGTACATCACATCTTTTGTAACCACGGTGGAGGAAAAGTGGAACTAGTCCAAGTGCCTCAAAGCTACCAACAAAATTTCTCAGGGTTGAGATTAAATTTCTCAGGGTTGAGATTAAATTTTTCAAAGGATCCGTTTGTAAGTTGTATTTTGGAAGTGAATGAAATAAAAATGGAAGGCTTCAAAGTCATCTCACAAGTATATCTCATGATCTGAATTTTATTATTTCTCATCCTTCCACTTCAAAACCCAACTCAGAAATATTGCGAGAAAAATATGTATTGGTAACATTATTGAAATAGAAAATCCCCAACTCTGTTCCATTTTTACAAACAAAAAAAGCAAATTCTTCCATGCAATTATAGAAAATAAGGACATATTTTATGATCCTCCAGAAAGCAAGAGCAGTTTCTACAAGACAGTAAGAGTAGCAATGAACTGTACAAACCACTTGTGCAAAAGAACTGTTTAATCCCATAGTCAACATAAACAACTATAATCTACATTCTAACATCTACAACTAAGCTAATAACAACAAATAGGTAAATAAAACATCCCGAAAGTAGTTGGTTCCTTCTCGATGTCTTTGATGTCAAATGTGGCAGGCATATGAACTTACAGAAGCTCAAAAGAATGCAAAAATTGTCGGCTCGCTTCTGTTCCTTGGAAATAATTTGAGAACCATGGCTCTAGGCAATTTGGTTCCTTCTGGCATTGGACTTATAATCTGGATTGTCACTCTTATCTCTATCAGAAGTATCCTTCTGAACCTCCACCTCCGTGTTTCCTGTCAGACTCCTTTTGCGTCTTCGATCCTGAAATTTCATCCACAACATTTGAGAAACATCATGTTACGAACACACGACCACCAAATGTAAATTGTAAAATTGAACTAGTTGCTTCAATGTTGCTAGGAACCAAACGGAATTTCGAAATACACAGACTGCCATACCAAGTTGGAAACGTTTTGACAGAGTGAGAATAAGTCAAACCTCTCGAGGTATGGGATATTCCTCCGACTCAAGCATACGCACAACTTGACTCATCTTCGGTCTTTTTTCAGAATCTGGATCAACACACCTCAAAGCAGTCAAAAGGGATCGTTTAAGGGCACTTGTTGATGGCCTATTGTCAATGTTAGGGTCCACCACCTCTTCCGAGCGCCTACTCCCTACCATCATCTTGAGCCAGTCGACCAAATTTACCTACAAGAACCACCCAATAGTATTAAGGGAAGTCTAATGTGTACATAATGCAGGAGAAAGATAATTCCAAAATTAAAAGCTTGTGAAGTACTCTTACTGAAATTTTCTAATTCCATTCTTCAAATTTAAAGCTCCAATTAAGATATATATTAGTTAAGAGAATAAATACACACATATATACATAAAGACATGGATGTCCAAAGTCTATGATTTCATTACAGAATATCAATGACGCACCTCAGCTGCCGGTCGGCTATAATCCACTGGGTCTCTTCCTGTAATTGCTTCAAGAAGCAATACCCCAAAGCTATAAACATCACTCTTCTCGTTCAGCAAGCCAGAATTGGCATACTCGGGAGCTACATATCTGAAAAATGGAATGCAAGCATGAAAAGATGAACAAACGAAAGGCAGTTTCCATTTCTATATTTAATAGAGTCATGTTTGATCTACACCCCTTTTAATAAAGAACAAAAGGCCAACTCTGTCAAGCTTAGAGTACAAATAAACGTCTGCTATGTTTTGGTAAAATTGAAATTTAGAACAAGTTTAGAGGTGAAAAAAAGGAACTTACCCAAAAGTACCCATTACTCTAGTTGTAACATGACTTTTTCCAGCGCCTAGTAACTTAGCAAGACCGAAGTCAGATATTTTGGCATTAAAGTCATCATCGATTAGAATATTGCTCGACTTAATATCTCTATGCACAACTTTTGGCTCAATCGCCTCATGCAAGTAAGCCAACCTACAAGATACAATAAACATAGATCAGGAAAAGGAAACTCATGACATTTAGTAAAATTAATCCTTTAAGGAATAGATGACTATACGCTTTGGCTGTTCCACGGAGAACTTTCATCCTAGCATCCCAAGTAAGAAAGCCATGTTGCCGCATGGCTCCATGAAGCCATTGCTCTAAGTTGCCGTTGTTAACATACTCATAAACCAGCAACCTGAAATTAATAGCAAGTTTTAAAATAACGATAACAGGAAATGATAAAAACCAGTACTTAAAAACTAGTAAGCAAATGCAATCTCTGATATAAAGCCATGGCCCATGGATGTCATTCACCATGAAATTCCATGCAAAAAAAGTAATTATCGCAGACATTTTTGAATGCAGTTTAAACTTACTATATTTCTAAGATGATAGTCATAGAGACATTAATCATATTGTAAGCCTTTATGTTATCACTTATAATAACTTGTTACCTGTGAGTGCCTTCAATGCAATAGCCCAAGAGTCGAACCAAGTTCTTATGTCGCACATGACCTATAGCCTCAACTTCCACCTTAAATTCCTTTTCAGCTTGTCCTCTGCATGATGAACATCAAAAGTAATTTAGATAAATTAGCTGCATTTGAAGACATCCTAATTAAACATGAAACAGGACTTATAAAACCTATTTCAAAATTTAAAATAAAAACAGCTACAACGCAACTAAACATGATAATGACAAGACTTACATATTATTGAGGAGCTTCTTAATGGCCACAATATTTCCATTGATTAACTGACCTCGGAAAACAATTCCATATCCGCCTTCACCAATAACATTGTCTTTCGAAAATCTATTTGTTGCAAGTTCTAGGTCCCTTAACGTAAACCACTGCCCCCAGCCGAGGTGAGAGAACTCAGGTAGACCACACAAAGGGGATGG
The DNA here is from genome assembly GCF_001865875.1 of Lupinus angustifolius. NCBI lineage: Eukaryota > Viridiplantae > Streptophyta > Magnoliopsida > Fabales > Fabaceae > Lupinus > Lupinus angustifolius. The sequence continues at coordinate 2,350,113 of NC_032023.1, read as the reverse complement.
TGCAGTTATAGAATGCGAAGAGGACCTGTATGAAATATTCTTAACACTGCTTTCTTCACCTGATTGTGAGCCATTAACATCGTTTTCTAAATGATTAAAGGAGCCTGATTGACTAGTATTATCCCCATTATTCGTATGGATTGAAACCTGTTCAGACTCCCTATCAATATATTTTTCACTCAGACTCATAAAAGCACCCTTCTGTGGAAGATTATTTGCTGAAATTTGATCAACTCTAATTTCTTTGATCTCTTCGGAAACGGATAAAGGATGGCTAAGAGGAAGCTTGCCATTGGCTGTTCTGGATTTCTTTCTTAAAGTGAGACATATAGTTAGCACAACAAGAATAGTTGTAATGAACAAGCCAACTATTATTCCCATTAATACCCATACTTTCAATCCAAAAACAAATGTTTTCTTCGACAACCCCGAGTTAAGATCAGTTGCCATTTTCCTGCTGCTAACTAAACCTGCAGAAGCCAGTATAAAAATAAAAGGCACTTCCATACAGACAACAAATCATGTTGCAATAAATAACAAAGCATTTGACTAGACTGTCTAAGGTTATTAGCAAATTCTTCTACAGTTCTACTGGATTCTTCATATCCTAACAAAATGAGGAAAAAAGAATCAACACATGTATTAATTTGACTCCAAATTTAATGCAAGATAAACAATGTGAGAGGCCAAAAGAATATGAAAACAAAAAAAAATGATTCTTTTATAACAGTATGACACTGAAAACCAAATAAGCCTAATAAAATTTCTAATTTAGCTAACAGAAAATAATTAGGCATAATTAAACAACCAATGAGAAAATAAAATGAGCATCAATTGTTTTCATTTTCATGGTTTTTTCCAGCTACATAACAAAGATTATACACACAATCTGAAAAAGTGATGACAACTCTTTGAAACTTCAGTTCAATGAATACCTGTATCTTCAACCCAAAATCATTCACAGATTTTTCAGAACCGGAGGCAACTTAAACACTAGATCTCTTAAGCTCCCAGAAACCTCTTGTGTATGAAGCCATTATAGAACCCCAAGCTTAGACCCATTTTTAAAACTTCACCAATAACAAATTTCAGATTTTGCTTTCTGGGTTTTCTTAATTGCTGAAAAGGGTATCTGTTTTCAACCACAAAATAGAACTTGTTAGAACACCACACTTTCCTTCAGTGATCCACACAAAACAACAAAGAGAAGAGTGTTTGAGAGGGAGAATATAAGAAGCACATGAAATGGTGGGGATAAGAAGAAGGTAAGGTGATTATGAGTGGTAGGTAATGGGAAGTGACATAACTCTGTATGATGTAAAAGAGAAGGTATAAAAATGGAAACTTTTTTTTGATGACGTTTCTTCAAATCTCTCACACCTTTCTCTTTTCTACCATTTAATGTCTGTGATTAACGTTTTTAATTGATTTTAAGAGTTTATTACACTCTCAACATATCATGCATCATTGATTTGTATTACTTTTGTTTGTAGAGTCAATGATAGTTAACAAATTAATGTTAGATGAAAAAGAGTTACACTATCAGCATATACATATTAAATCCTAGACAATATGCACAAATAATGAATCATGAATGCTTGTGTAAATTTTATACACATGATGACAAGACAATGATTTTAAGCTATTTTTTATAAAAAAATTAAAATTAAAAAATGTCTTTCTCTTCATATAGGTGGAGAGAAGCTCAACTCATAATATATATCTTAACTCTTTAATTTGGTTTGTAGTAAAAATTTAACTGGGTTATAATAAAGTATTTTTTATTCCGAATTATCATAAATCTTAACTTAAAATTGGCTAACAATTTAATTGATTGCTTGTGTATAAGATTGTGGAATAATTGCTTCCGATGCTTATCAACATTGATGAAAAGAGTAAAAGACTACAAAATATGGGATTAGATTTTTGTCCTGATGTTATTTTTTTCATGTGATGATGTGGAGGACAGTGATATACACAAAGTTCATAAATAATAAAATTTATAAATTGTACCTAATAATAAATGTTTTTCTCACTACATTCTTTTTTTGTTCTCACACGTATTCTTGCAGTAGAGACAATCTTGTTCAACAAGATGAGAACATCTATATGTATATAGACTAACTTTCATACGGATATTTTTTTATCCACAAAACTCGAACTCGAAACTTTATTTAAGAGAAATTTTTGTTCTCACACGTATTCTTGCAGTAGAAGCAATCTTGTTCAAGATGAGAACATTTATATGTACGTAGACTAACTTTCATACAGATATTTTTTCATCCAAAAAACTCGAACTCGGACCTTGCTTAAGGGGAATTAAGTATGTACCAATTGAATATATATGATAAAAGAGAGACATGAAATGAGCCTTAACATTCAATTCTAGCTTCAATTTCTGAACCTCCCTCACCTCATCCAAAGAGAATCTAGCTATGACATTCAAACCAGCAACACTGTTGCTTAAGGTAGTCCTTAATTACATGCCATGTATGTGATGATGAAGGACCTCAACACAACAGTATATAATGTCACAATATTATTGTAAAGGAATCACATTGTTTGTGTAGGAGGAGCAACATGTGAAGATCTGAAAGGGACAAAAATCCCAATATTTGGCGTCAAATAAAAAAAATAATATATTCTCCTATTAAATTATTTTACTCACAAGAAAGTGATATATGTCACAAAATGATACTTAATTTATCAATGATTGATTTACAAGTAATATATGTCATTTTGCTTTTTTATAAGAAGATTTATAGGAAAATTAGTCGTAAAGTAAATGTGTGTATGTGAACAACTAATTTAGTCCTGGATATTCCATAGGGGCCCAACAGTGTCATCTTGGGACATTTTTATGAGTAGGCTACACTGCAGTGTGTGGAGCAATAATTGGTTTGAATGGCCTAAGCTTGACACATATGACAAGTTAATTGCTTTTGAAAAAAGTGCTTAAATGAAGCTTTTTCAGTTTCTTTTACTGCCACACCCACCAAAATAAGGACATATATATAGCTCAGCAAGATGGGTACCTGGTTGTCTCGATTGCAATTGTTGCTTAAAGTTTCAGCTATATAGAGGCCATTATTCTTTTTATCTAGTGATTATAATGTTACAATTACATTTAAGGAAAATGACTATTTTCATCTGCACTTTTCTAATAATGTTGTTTCATGATGATTTTTCTTTCAATAAATTATACTTACACATTTGATTTTAGCGAAATTACATAAATTATCTCCCACTTTTTTATACTTATATAAACTCCTAATTTTTGTACTTTATTATGCTAACCGTACGTGAAATAAGTGTAATTTTTTAAACAAAAAATATGATAAATGTAATTTAGTTAAGCAAAATATTATATATTATGAAGACAAGAACAAATAATATATGAATTAATACCTATTTATTATTTTTGGTTCGTTACGATATAATATAAGAGCGATTTAAACACTATATTTTTGGAATTGTTGATGCATTTTGCAACAAAAAATAATAAAGATACATTGATTTATATATTATTTAGACTTGTATTCACAGTATACCGTATTTTGTTTAACTTAATTGCATTTATCACATTTTTTGTTTAAAATATTACATTTATTTCCATGCAGGTGTGGTCAATATAATGAAAGTATAAAAATTAGGGATTTATGTAGGTGTAAAAAAATGATAAGTGGTTTATGTAATTTCACTAAAACTCAAGGTGTCAGTGTAATTTACACTTTTTATTTTGTCATCTAAAATTTATTTATATATTTGGCTCCTACTCCATTTATTATATATGACTATCATTTCATAAAGATATCTTTAGTCAGTTTAATTAACTAAGTGATATTTCATAAAACATATATGCATTCATTTTACTCTAAAAATGATTACATGCAATACTTAATAAATCAAATTCTACTTCCTCATGAGTGAATTAAAATTTTCATTTTTAAATATATTGTGCTGTGAAGAAAAACATATGTGCCTATGATTTGTTCAATTAGTAGGAGACACAAGAAAAATAAAGCATATTCTTTTTATCCTTAACTATTAATAGAATCAAAGACAAAAGATCAAAATCTAATAGGATGTGACCAACAAAGCCAATAACTAAGTTTCTTAAGCATGAATGTTATTAGAGGTTTGATACTGTTGTGTATACCAAAATATCTTTGTTAATATATGCAAAAATCACTCTCATAATCAAAACTAGTATTACATTTTAATTGGATTTCAATTTTAATATCAATATTCAGTTTGGTTTGAATTGGATTTTAGCACAATTAAGTTACAACATAGTGTAAAGCTTCGCTAGATCTCCAAAATAACTAAAAGGTAAAGTGTTTCATTACTGAGAGTGACATTTGTTAGAAGGGCAATCATGCACCCCAAAAGAAATCAATTCCTTACTACAAAAATGAAGAGATACCCTTAGTAGTACCAAAAAAATAACACAAAGAAATGCAGATCTTGGTCTTCTGCTAACAATTTTCAGGGAATTTTTTACAAGAAGTGATCGTTGTTCTTTGATAAGCTAAGAAATAAATAAGAAGTTTATAAGATTCTTTCACCATTTTAATACAATTCAGAATCATTTTACCCAAAGAAAAAAATAAAGAAATTAAATTCATATTTCTTGGTTTGTCTTCACCCTATTAAAGGGTTATGTATGTCCTTAATATCAATTGATGCTATTGGGACCCATCATATTCTTTAATATGCATAATAATGGTTAAAGTTGCACACTAATACCAAAGCTGCTTAAAAGAATAATAACAGGAAATTAGATTATACTTTAGTCATAAACCTTCCAAGCAAATCATTTAATAATCAAATTCAACAGAAAAGAATTGAGGATGAGAATAAAATGTTGTTGAAAGAACAACCATAATTGGATTATACTGTCTCCTAGTATAGATTTGCTTTCATTTAAAAAGTGCCCATCATTGGATTCATACAAAAGATTTGTTCTTTGTCCATGGACAAGAATCTTATGGTGTTGGAAACAAGGCCCTAGGAAACTTTCCTAGAAATAGCTTAGCTGGTGTGTCTCCTTATCTTAGTACTATTCACAAGAGATTCTCCAATAATCATCTCAATCATTAGGCTGTAATCCATTGTTATATAGCATATATACTTGTTCCTACCCTAGCTAGTGGTGGTTGATATAGTTTTATGTAGCATTATTGATAACATTCTCGTTTGCTTTTTTGGTATAACTAAGAGTATCTTCTCATTCTATGAGTAAGTAACTAATCTCTTTTGGGGTGTGTGATTGCATCTCCCAACAAGTATTGCTCTCAGGAATCAAAACACTGACCTTTTGGACTACCTGAAAATTTAGTTGAACCTTACACCACTAGACCAACACATTGTTGGGATAACATTCTCCGGTTTGCTGCTACAGCTGCTTATGGACTGTGCATTTGTGCTACTAGCTGTTGAAATTGCTTTGTCTCTTGAGGACTTATATAAGGTAGTTAGCTGGCAGCATCAAGGTAGTTTCATTCATCCATTTTGTATGTAATAATTGGCATTATAATTGGATGCTTTCTAAGTTATTTTGTAGGTAAAACTCTAAGAAAACAAATATGTATATATTTTTAGTTTATAGTATTTAAATAATTTGAAGGTAAATATACCTTTGTCCCTCTCTTGTGAACGTCTTACAGCTAACTGAGGATCACCACAGCAGCAGTAACTACACAATTTTTACAACATCTTGCGCAAGTTCTGAATGTTTCTTATGTGATTCACCATAATCTCGAAAATATGCATCAACGTCCAGTCGATTAGAGTTTCGAAATGAGCCAGCAGACAGATTCAAGTAATGGAAAATATACTCAGAACTTTGTTGCAATTAGCTATTTTTTCATGTATCTTCAATGGATTTGGAACAGCTGTTGCACCTCGATTTTCAGCTGCGCGACCTGGAAAAAACCCGAAACTTCCAATGATTATCTTCTTCGGTTATATACATATATATTTGGCAACAAGGCTTCATGGATAGTAGAGACACATTAAATTGGCAGGACACAGGACCAAATAAATCAAATAGGGACTATATGATAGCCATTTGAATTAAAGGTTGAAATTGTCAATGACAAACATCTTGGCATGTTAAGTTGTATATTTAAGTTTCATTCATGCACCTGATACTGAAACTCCGACATGATCGAGTAACAAAATCGAAACGAGAACGGATACACTAACTCAACTTATCTGTTGGAAAAATCCTAAGCACAGCATCCATATAAGTTTTGAGGGCCATAAATAACATATGAACAGAAGAATTTGAGTTGCAAGTGGCAGAAAATGGAACCAAGAAATAATCTTGAGATAAATATTTATGTAGTCATGCAGAATTTCCAGGCAGAAAATTGAAAGCACATCAACTCTATTGTATGACTTCCACCTAACAAATTCAATACAAAATTGGTGATTATTATAAGTCTATAACTATAGATTTAAATAGAAACTCAAGAAAGATATCACCTAACAAGAGTCTTCATATGTAATCCTAGGATGTTTTTCCTTCACTTCTTCTTCTGATGCATCAGAAAATAAGACATCTCTAGAAAGATAAGGAGAGAAACATAACATATAAATCAACATGTTATGTTTCCCTCCTTATCTTTTGTTAATAAAATTGTAAGTGGTAAATAAATGGAAATCAAAAACAGATTCTATTCTAACAGAACAAGGCATGATCATGATAAAATATATATCAAGCATATAATGTAGCTTCTTAATTTAATTCTCTATATTAAATATTATAGAGTATATCTTATATAGAAGCAAGGAGGAATAACACAAGATAATATTCTGGATCAATCATATTATTAAGGATCAACATAATTACTCATGTAATTAGTTAGTTATTATGTTAGAACAGTTAATTATGTTTTGAGTTCTGTTATTTATGAATGTGAACCAAAATTAATAACATCATCTATATATATTCATCATTCACATAGTAATAAAAGTATGTAATCAGATTAGAACAATTGTTTCACTGATTGAAGAGTCAAAGAATAGAAGAGGATATAAACTATGAGACATATGCCAAGAGGGTCTAACACATAGTTACATGGTTCGCCGTATCAATTCTGATGTATAGTATTATTTTCGGTTTGTCACTTTTTATATTAATTATGGTAGAAAAGTTAGTTAATGACATGTGCATCTATCTAGTTCCTGTTTAGCTATACTAAAAACTGTACTAGGGACCATTTTCCTTTTATAAAAAATCTAAGAGTTTCTTTTTCTCCAAGTGTAATAAGTTACAGAGTGATTAATTCCTTACCTAAAAGATAAAGCTTTGATACAAAAAAAACTACAACATAGTCAACCAAAGTAGCTTCTTGTAATTCTTCTTACCTTTTGATCTAAAGCAGATCCATGACCTCCAACTATACCAATAGTGCTTCCAATTTTCAATGCCCAACCATATGCACAGAAAGTAGAGAAATTTTGAGAAATGAGACAAAATTAAAAGATAAATATGCACGTAATCATTAATTATCTTTTAGCATTAACTAAATAATTTTTAATATTAATGACCTTGGTTTATTATAATTATTTTTTTCTATGAGAATTATTCTCACTTAATTTATTTTCCAAAAATATACAAGTGACCAATTCATATAGTCACCATATTTATTAAGACTAAAGCTTGATTACTAAATTAAAATTCTGGAATAGTTTTAAAAATAGTAAGGTATTAAAATAAATGAAATGAATATAAATAAAAGAAGGAATATAAAGTATTAACAATATTATAATTTTAAGAGTTTTAACTTGAATCATGTGTCAAAGATTGGTCTCAATATGGTTAAGAACACTCACTTTATGACAGCCCATGTGAGAAATCACATTTTGTACTAACCCATGTGCCAAAGTGTGAAAATTGATCAAAAAATTATAATCTGAAGTAAAAAATTTCAATAGATAATTTGAAGTAAGTTGATGAACTCATATATTAAGGTTTATGATCAATATATTATGAGAAAAAGAATGTGCCCCAACCTCAATTTTATCACTTCAGAAAAACACAACATTAATATAACCACTCACTTCTCTCTCTCTCAATTTTGATCCACCTTCACTTGTTGTTCTCCATCTACATTACATTACAGGGTACCCTCCTCAGATTTTCTGTTCTTTGAGGGTACCCACTCTCTCTCAGATCGGATCAATACTCATTCTTCTCTGTACTATCTCTGTTTTCTGCATCTCCCCTTTTCTTTTTTCATTCTTCACTTAACTCTGTTTTTTTTTTCTTGACCCTTTTTTATAAATTACTTTTTTCCAAGTGATTTTCAGTATTTTGCTGCAAAAATGTTAACTTTGTCTTTAATGGCATGAATCTCACTGTTCCTGAACAACTTCTGCTTTGGGGTTTTTGTATATCTGCTTCTGTGTTTTTTTTGTTGCTAAATTGAGTGTAGACATGTTATAGACACCAAAAGTTGAAGCTTTTTCTAGTTGGGTGGTTCATTTCTGAAAAAATCCAAAAAAAAGGGAAAAAAAGAACAAGATAGAAGTAAAAATGATCAACAAAACGCTTTTTCTCACTTATTTGTACTTGTTCATCTACATCTTGCTCTCTTCTGGAGTCATATTGTATAACAAGGTACCTACCCCATCTATTATTTCTCCCTAGATTATGTTTTCTATAACATTTTTATTAATTATTGCTAATTAATATGTTTGAATTTGTTTTGGCAGTGGGTTCTGTCTCCTAAATACTTTAACTTTCCACTTCCTATAACACTCACAATGATCCACATGGGATTTTCTGGGGCTGTTGCATTTTTACTTATCCGGGTCTTTAAGGTATGCTACACTGTTCTACTTTGCTAAGTGCCTCTCTTTTATGCTTCTATTTTGAGTGTGTTTGCATTATCTTATTTTGTGTGTAAAGCTTAGAGCCTTTGACAGGGGGAATTGATTATTTCCCAAACTTTGTGAGTTACTAAACATGAACATCATCTTCAATATTTTGTTTGTTATTCTTGTTGAGTTTGTATGTCATGACTTTTATTAGTGTTATTACTTCCAAGTACAAGATAAGAGTGATGATTGCGTCTAGAGGGTTAACATCATAAATCGTACCCCTTCAGTGATACTCATCGTGTTGGATTTAATTGTTTAGTCACATCTTGTTGTGCTTACTCCATTAGTCAATTCATTGTCATTGCTTCCAATCTCTAATCTTGACACATATTACTAAGTGTTTATTTTGCGAACGAATATATCAAATGTCAGGCTTGTATAGTTTATGTAATCATGCTCTTCAATGAGATGCACACTTCCGAAAATGATTGCTTCTCCTTTAGCCATCTGCAGTGACACTCTTACCTTACTACTATGTTGAGTATGTTAGGTTATTAATTTCATTTGTAGTTTTTAAAGTTAACTAACTTGTCACTGCTACAGTGCTACCAAAACTTCTTCTATAGTTAGTTGTAAACTGAAGGGAACATTTTTACCTTTAAGGACTGGAAACTTCACTACTTTTAGCTTAGCATTGCTGATATAAATAAAAAAGTGTGAGGGAAAGGAAAATAACTGGTTATGCTCTGCCATGCTTCAATAACTTTAACTAAAAGGGGTAACTTCATGGAGTTAGTATATTATCAGATTTATTGTATGGGTAGTCAGAGTCTAGACTTTAGCGTAAGCTCACTTATATTAACAACCTGAAATTGTAGGTGTGAAAATCAATTCAAACTGAAATCCCGATTCTCGATTCTCTCTATTCTGTAAGATTACGCCAATTTTTGTATCGGTCATTTAACCACAGTGGTTCAATATGTTAGAACCTGAGTAAATGATACTTGTAGATAACATTATTTAAAGTCACAGTTCTTGAAGTTGAGCTTGCTCATGTTTGTCGACTTTGTTTTTGCAATCAAAGTTTACAATGTTAGTTTCTTCGAATATGTGCGATATTATTAACCAAGTTCCGTAGCCTCATTGCATGTAAGAGAAACTTATCGATTTCTTTTAACATTTTAAATACTAGATAGTATGCATGATATTGTATTTGACAAGTGCATCTTGCTTGATGTCCCATGTTATTCCAGAAAAAAAGCACCAATATATGGTCCAAGAGAGAATGTTATAGATTTATCAGTGTATAACATTAAGTGAAAGTTGGTATATTCTTTAAATGAATTTTGTATAGTTATTCTCAACTTATAACATATTATAGAAAGCAAGTACATGGTATGGTACAGGGGAAGTGTTATGACTTTTTTGTTAGTTCATATGACCTTTTAGAACTTGTTCCGTTTGCATTTGTGCATGTGAGTACACATGGTATGAACTTTATTACTCTTCAAAGTTCATACTTCATACATTATAAAAAACCATATTCTCTATGCTTTTCATTGCCTTAAAATTTGGTTCATACCTTAACATATATTCTTTTGTTCTGCATTAACAGGTTGTGTCTCCTGTCAAAATGACATTTGAAATGTGAGTATGCCATTGATTTGAATCCTTCTTGAGCTTTAGTTGTAATTTGTCAAACTTCTTTCTAAAGCGCATTTCTGTCTGTCAGATATGCAACTTCTGTGGTACCGATAAGTGCCTTCTTTGCATCGAGTCTTTGGTAAGGACTGCAACATGCGCAAGCTGAACTTTTCTGATTTAGGATAAACATGCTCCTCATATTTTATAATGGCACGGCCCCTGTTTGAGTTTCCTTAATGTGTTTAATTTTACTACTATTAGACCATTGATGTCTCTTTTTATTTTAGTTCTAGGAGATGAAAAATAAACTTGATTATACATTTTATAGACTTCTAGTATGATTTAATGAAGTCTTAAACCTTTCATCAGTCTTTATTGAATTAGTAAGATCTAAAAGCGTGCTCGGTCAAGTGTGGTTCATTCAATTTGTTTGTGCTAGATTGGACATTAATGAATGATGAGTTGGTTTAAACTTGATTATTAGAACTTAGTAACCCCATTTTAGGATGGCTCTAATACTTCGAGTTTGGTAAAAAGTTTTCTCATTAGCCGATATTAATGTACTTATGAGTATGGAGTTGTTACTCCAGCATTGACTTTAAAATCTGTATGAACGTATTGAAAGTATGAAAGGTTGTCATTAGAGACCTTAGAATAGATTATTGGGTAGCTTTATGTGGGCTATTATAATTCTTGATCTTCAGCTATCATAATATGACTGCAATAAATTAGAGTTTACGTCCCATTAACACCTATAACTATATTTGGAATTTGGTCATGTTGTCTTCTAGATCTGTTTGATGTTTGTAAGAAATTATGGTTGCTCATTAACACCTAAGCACTATTGTTTTTTTGTTGTTGTATTTTACACATGCTTTATTGACATGCCTACTAATATCAATACTTTTGAAGGAACACCATTTATGAAGCAATATGTTTTTGGTTGGTATAGGTTTGGTAACACTGCCTACTTGCACATCTCTGTGGCTTTTATCCAGATGCTCAAAGCTTTGAGTATGTTTCTATGAACTCGACTCCACATAATTCTCTTACTGTCTGTCTCAGCAACGTTTCCTTAATTCTAAAACTTGATATTTCAGTGCCTGTGGCAACTTTCATCATGGCTGTTATGTGTGGCACTGACAAGGGAAGGTGTGATGTGTTCTTGAACATGTTGCTAGTCAGTGTCGGAGTTGTCATTTCTTCGTACGGAGAGATTCATTTTAATATAGTCGGTACACTTTACCAAGTCACTGGCATCTTTGCAGAAGCTTTAAGACTGGTCTTAACACAAGTCCTTCTGCAGAAAAAGGGACTCACTTTAAATCCTATTACAAGCTTATATTACATAGCTCCATGCAGGTATTTTTATTATATTTCCAACTAATTTTCTCTAAGATAAGTCGATCGATTTTGTAAAGTGGTCATAGTGTACCCAACAAAAATATGACAGCATTATCTGTTATTAGTATTAGTAACCAATTAATCAGTAACCATCCGATTGATTCATGGTCTTCTGGACTTGGGTAATAACTTCTTTTCATGGGTTAATGCCTTTTTCTTTATCTATGGTTTGGTATGTTAGGCTGCATGTCATGCCTATTCTTGTATTTTTGGTTTTTTCTAACTATTTCAATTTATATCGTATATTAGGGCAAAATATGTGATACTATTTGGAGTATCGATGCATCATATCAGCACACCCGAACTTATGCACTTCTTTATATGCAGTTTTGTGTTTCTCTTTGTGCCTTGGTACCTACTGGAGAAGCCTACGATGGATGTTTCACAGATTCAATTCAACTTTTGGATATTCTTTTCCAATGCTTTATGTGCTCTAGCCTTGAATTTCTCAATTTTCTTAGTAATTGGTAGAACTGGTGCTGTAACAATCCGGGTTGCTGGTGTGCTTAAAGACTGGATATTAATAGCTCTCTCAACTGTCATATTTCCAGAATCTACAATAACTGGGTTGAATATAATTGGCTATGCTATTGGTAAGTCATGTTTGAATCACGACGTTTTTTATCCTCCCTCATTCCCTCATACTGACATCATTCCATATTTTACGTGCAGCACTCTGTGGAGTTGTGATGTACAATTACATAAAGGTTAAGGATGTCCAGGCCTCTCAATTGTCTGCTGAAAGTTTACCCGATAGGATAACAAAGGTATACTCTCCTTAAATCCGTGTTTAACATGTATATTAGTGTAGTTACATAACTCTTTTGTTAATGTAAACTCATTATATGAGGTAACAGTAGTTAGAAATTAAGTATTATATTTCAGCAAGGTCATTTTATTGCTTAGTTTATTCATCTGGTTTCACTAAGATGTTATTTGACCTGCTTAGAAATTTCTTGTACAAATGCAGGACTGGAAATTCGAGAAGAAGTCATCCGATATTTTTGTGCCGGATAACACTAGTGACAATGAGGAAAATGTTGGAGTTAGTGGTTCTGCCTCAGATATAAACATTGATGAAGAAGCACCATTAATTCCATCATCAAGGTTATCTCATATCGGTCGTACACAGCTAACAGGAAAGTGAAAACCTGAATACGAGATTCATTTCAGAGTACCCACCCTATTCCACTCATATTTATAGGTAGTAGGCTTTATAATGAAAATCAGATGCTGTTATTTGTAATTACTTTGCTGTGTAGAATGCATTTCTGTTATAGGTCTCCGGGTTTGAAAGCCTTGCTATGTAATAATTTCTTCTTTTCTGAATGCTACTTTCCAAATCTGAATAGTTTGAAATTTTTGCTTCAATCTAAAACTTGAGTAATGAAGCTCTTGGTGTTTGAAGTGTAAACTGTGTGCCATTTGTTCTTTGGTGAATGATTCAGCACACCAGAATTTATAAGTGCATGGAAACACTTTGTTTTGCTTTAGTTTCAGGGCCAAACTAGTAAACTAATTCTCATTTTAACAGCACATACAAGCTTGGATTATGCACATAATTAACTGAAAATATGATATGATTCCAAATTCCATATATTACTTGCAAGGTTTTTAAATCTGGATTTGCGACTACTATACTATACGACGGTTTTGGGAGTTGTCGAAACTATACCGTAATAGTAATCGAGGCCACATTTGTCTGTAATTGTCTATGGATCAGTTGGATAAGATATTTGAACCTGGCTAATAAATATATAACTATAGATCATCTTGATAATGCAACTGCACTTGTGAAACTAATAATATCTAGTGAAGCCCTGACTTTAATATTGAGGTTGAATCTAAGGTAATAACAAGAGACAATGGATTCTTCCACTAAAATACATAAAAGGGTAGTAAACTAACTCTCATGTTAAGATCAACAAGCTTAGATTCTGCATATAAACCCAATCAGAATTGAAATGCTATTCACATTATAGATTATTTGAAGCAGAACAAAGAGAATAATCTCATCATATCTGTCTACTATTCTAATTATAGATGAATTGAAATAGACTCACATAATAGTAGCTCAATTAGCTCTTGGAAATTTTCTCTTTATAGATGATTCTATTAGCTCATTCAATAACAGAAATAAAGAACATGTGGAATTGCGATTTAAATTGCAAATCACATCTGATGCGGTTGCAATATTACAGTTTTGGTGACCGCCGCAACAGCGCAACCACATCACACCGCAATTGCAGTGTGACTCTGAATCACAATGATACGGCCACATCGGACCGCATTAGACCGCATGGATTCAAAAATATATTTTTTAACCACAAAATAATTCACATCGCAACAGCCGCAATATGCATCGCAGCGATCGCAATGACCGCAATCGCAGAAATCACAATCGCGATTTAAAACAATGTGCATTACTTATATACCATTTTCTAGTACTAAAAAAAGAAACAGACTACAATGATTGTTGACAGAGTACAGAAAAGAGAATGATATTATAGCTCAATACAATTGGCTCCTCTAAAGAATAGTACACAATTATTTGGAAAGAAAGCAAGAAGTTGAAGCAACCAAAGCAATGAGCAATGAAACATGATGAGTTACTCATCAGCACTAACATATTCAAAATGGAAAGAAAGAACAAAAGTTGGTAAAAATACTCATTACAAGTTGACAATGAATCTTGACATTTTCAGTCCTCACGGGCTCCAGGGATGAAGTCAAGGATAGCTGCCCATTCAAGGTCTCCTATGTGCGAATCCCCGGAGATGAAGACGGCGTTGTTGGTCTTGAATTCGATGAAGATGGATATGATAGTGTTGTCATTGGGATTGTTGAAAAGGAGTATGAGAGTTAAGGGAATTGTAATAGGTTTGTTGATGACATGATAGTTATGATCATCATTTCGAGGAGGAGGAGGAATAGGCCGAGCTCGATCTTCGACATAAATGACGTTGTGAACAGTTAAAAGCAATGCAAAGATGTGGCTACTGCTACGCATGTGAACGAAAGAAGGGAGTGTAGGAAGGTTTCTGACAGTAAGGCCATGAAACTCGGAAAAAATACTATGAAGTTCTGTATTTCCATTCTCATTATGAGGAAGATGTTCAAGATTAAGGAGTAATATTTCTCCATCGTTGTGGTTGTTGTTGTGGTTATTATGATGTTCCGGGATAATACTAAGGTGTGGTGCATTATGGACGGAAGTGATGATGGTGGCGTTGTTTTCAGTGATGGTGAAGTAGAGTTTGATGGGATTATAGATGGTGATGGTGATGGGGAAGGTGGTGCCTACCGCGATACTTTCGAAGGGTTGGTTCAGGTTACTATGGCGATAGAAAGTACTAGGTTCTGGTTGTGGTTCAGCATCACCCTCCATGATAAAGAGAAGAGAAAAAAGAGAGAGAGAATAGGCTCTGTTTGGTGTTCTTGGATTTCTTTGTTGGGTTAGAATGAATGATGCAAAAGGGAGAAGAGGGTTTTTTGTTACAAAATTTCAATGCTTCTGTGCTTCAGTTATATACAGTTGTTTCTGTTTCTGTAACTAACTCTTCCCGCCATTTATTAGTTACATATAACTATGTATATAGCTTAGTGCAAAAGCAGAATAAATGTTTTTGGTAAATTCAATAACATTAGTGTTAGGTTTATATTGCCATATTCATATAACATCACATGTGAGTTATTCCAAGAGGGTAGCTTCTGTTTTATATTGATAATGATTGGATTGCAGGTTATAATTGTCTCCTCCTAATTTCTTTCTGTAGTACAATTATTTGTTCTCTGAATAAGAAAGAAAGAAAGCAAGAAGTGGAAACAACCAAAGCAATGAAATAGGATGATCAACTTGTCTAAACCAATTAATCATCACTTCTAAGTTCTAACTATAATCAACAGAAAGAACAAAAGTAACTACAATGAATATCGACATTGCAGTAATGGAGTAATTATCAAGTAGTTATAATAAAAACTTTTTGATATTTTCAGGGTTCAGGCACAGCAGGGTTGAAAAAGAGGAAGGCTACCCAGTCAATGAGTCCTATTCGATAAAAGGCGCAGAATAAGATGCATTGGTTGGTGATTTTGATGATGATGACAATGGTGGTGTTGGTTTCAGAGATGGTGTAATGGGTTGGTTAATGACTTGGTTGTTATCATCATTTTGAGGAGGAGGAAGAAGAATAGGTTTAGCTTGATCAATGATATAGATGGTGTTGTTGGCATTTAACATATAGATGGTGTTGATAGGAAGAAAATGAAGTAGTGGTGGTAGTGATAATGCTGGTGCATTATTCTCCATTAGAAAGCAGAGAACTCAGAAAGTGGGCAAATGGAAAAGTATGTACTAAAGAGAAAAGGTGCTTGTTGTAAGAAAATTTCTGTGCTCAGATGCCACCTTTCCTGCCATATATCAGTTTCCTATCATTGTCTCCTGTACACTTAATGATGATTGTACATGGATCCTTATAATCATTGATAAGTTGTTTCACAATTTAGATGGTAGAGAATAATGTCTTGTAACCTTAGATATAAGTTAACATAAATGCTTGTCTTAGATATAAGATAGTCGTTCATGCACCAATAATACTTCAGAAATGTGTTAGTGAAGATCCAAATCTAAGTGACTCATAAGTGAACACTTGCCCAACTTAGTAACCAAGTGCAAAATGAAAGGAAATAGATAATTAGATATAGTATGCAACTGCTTATTGGCAGAAAGTTAATTTTGTCATTGGAATGATTTCATTCATTACTTATCATTTAGACTTATTATAAGGAAGTAGCAACCATTCCCTCATATAACTCTGTGGTATGAACAACCAAAACTTTACCACACTAAATGAGGTCGGCTATATGAATCTAACGACGTCATAACACTCTATTATAAATCATGTTCTTTGACAAAATAGTAATCTCCAAATCTTTCTTAACAATTTTGTGGTGAAGGAACAAAAATAATAATATGCACAGCTGTGCAAACAGTTTAGATAAATATAAATATAAATATAATTTACAATACCAATCCATCAGACAAAAGGGAAATAAAGGAGTAGATTACATATATAAAACATTAGAAGGGGAACATAATCTCATTTAAATAGGATGTGCAGTATATATCTCAAATTAGACTAACAATTTCTTTCTAGCCCCTAATAATATTTTTTGTGATAGTAAAGAAACGTGGCACTCCACACAGAGAAAAATGTGCTCGAGTGATTTACAGAATCATAATCAGGATATGCACAACTCAGGCAAGAAGTTAAAATTGATGGAAGAGATCCAAATGATGACCCCATTAATCATTCCTCCGACTTTCCCATCATCCTAAGAAAACCAACAATCAGGTTTTCTAGGATGATGGGAAAAACTCTTTAAGAATCAATCAAAATGTTGTCCAGTTCTTACATACAAAAGCCTCCTCGTCGGAGCTGGAGGCGCTAATCCCGGTATATCCCGAATATCTTTGTTGTTGGGATTCACAATCTGCAAAATATCAGTCGCAGTTAAAACAGGTGCATAGTGCAAGCATATAATGCAGTCACTTGGCGAAGTTATTATAAACATGTAACCATTTCAATAGACAGTTTACTTGCACCATCATTATGCACTACATGTCACCCCCATCATTCTCACAGAAAGAATCACAAAAATAAAATAAATTAAGTTGTTCAAAATATTTCATGCGAAAATTACTTTATATCAAATAAATTCTTGTAGCAGCTAAGTTTGATTTCAACTTTTAAAAATGTTTGGTTACTTGAGAGGCAAAAATATCAACCACAACTCCATGTAATGAATAGCACAACAATGGCCGAAGATATAATGAAGATAATACCTTGACAACAATAATGGCAATCACACCGCAGACTATAAGCAACAAAAGAAGCATGATGCACTTATCAGTAGCTACCTGATAACAGAGGGAAAAGATACTTCAGTTAAACAGCAGAGGTTTTGAAGAATGTAAATAGTGCACAGACACAAGGAAAATGAGTTAACCTGTCTGCCAATCTCCTTCACAAGTTGGGAGGCCTTCTTTATTGAAAACTGAATCGAGTCAAGCTCATTTACAATACGTCCCATTTGTTCAGTCTGCACAATTCAAAAATATCCACTGTCAAATGTGAGATCGGATAGACACTTCCCTTTTAAAAGTATACTGAGGTGCGAATAAACTTACTTGGCCCTTCAATGTAGTGGCAGTTTGGGTACCTACTTCAATTGTTTGATGTACAACCTACATTTAATATATAGTTAAGAACTAAGACATAGGGGCAATGGAGTCATGATTATGAAGTGACTCACCTGCTTAGATCTTTCAATAGCCTGATCAGTTTCATCCATTGTTTTTGTCCCAGCATTGATCAGTTCTTGATTTGACATTTCTACAGGACCAGTCAAATGAGCATTTTTGGTGAGATAAATTTGTCAATCACTAAAAAAAAATCATGAAACATCCAAGAGCAAGCCACAGCCCCCAAACTCAGGTGAACACTATCATGCACCTGAAGTACTGACACTACAATAGTTAGCATAGAAACAAAATGTCTAGATGCCAGATGGAGATTGACTGGTTACAACAGAAAACACATATAGTGAAATTAATTCTAACTCATGGAAACCTGTTTCCATCATTTCATTGGTATGGGTATGGTTTTCCTCTGAATTGGGCGTATTATGCCCACTATATCTAGTTGCCTTTAAAAAGGTCTTCATGACATATCCTATGATGCTAAACTTCTGGTGATTTAGGTGTATAACCTCTATACCTAATCAAGCTTTTGTCAAATATCATATTATGCTATCCAATATAAATTTTTGGGTCCATGTAAGATCATTAGAATTGTCAAGTATAAAAAATAAAAAATATAAAAAAATAAGTATAACAAAAAAGAAATTATATCAACAAGCTACAATATCATCTAACGTTTAACAATAATTATAAAGGCAATGCTTAATTGGAAAAGATTTCAAATTAAAATCAAAGACCACAGACATTTGACAGGTCCATACTCCTTTCACTTGTATGAACCATGAAAATACAACCAGAGTTCCAAGTTCTAAAGATATGCACATGGCATATCAATAACTAAAAACTTCATCAACTTAACATATTAGAAGAAATTAAGCTGTATGAGTGTAAAACATTTTACCTGATGCTAATTGAACATTTCCTTGAGCTGTAGGATCACTTGATCCTGCTCCCATGTCAAAAAGTTCAACTTTTTTATTACCAAGGGTATTTATGTACCTACCAATCATCCAAATAATAGTATAAACCCTTCTTTCAAACAGCCATAAAAACTTAGCTTTCATGTAGATGTAAAAGATGAAAAATGGAATGGGATTAAATTCCGAGTTATCAGTTATGCTAACACATTACTAGTGAACATTTATGCTGATTTTGTAAGTTGAACATGCTCACCAGGAAAGTTGGTATTAATCATATGATTTGTTCTAAAGCCTTTATAAGGACAAACAAACAACAGTATGTCAAAGAAATGATTTTATTCAGATTGCAGAAATAGAAATATATGGTTGAACTTACGTTTTTCTCAAAGCCACATATGAGTTTAGTTCCTTGATCTGCAAGAGAAATGCATGTTAGCAAACATAGAGAAGCAACTGTTTGTGTGCAAGACATGCAAATAAGCAATATATGAACAAGCATAAAGACAATCCTAAGATACACAGAATGATCATATGGAAATCACTTTATCTGATTGATAACAAGATACTATTTGTCATGTTCTTTTACATGTTAAGATCTCAACAAGCAAATTAATGCTGGATAATCTAGACCTCCAAAGTCCACATAGAGCTGAGCTCTGGCCCAAACCAAATGTGGTCTAGCCCTGCAACAGGCCAACCCATTCACCCTTAGCTCTTCAGCCATGACTTGTGATCACAAAGTACCTATCAAACTCAAAGGAAAATTCTATCAGACATCTATAAGACCAATGAAATTCAATGATATTGAATCTTGGTCAATGAAGAGCTAAGGGCCTTGATAGTGAATATAAAAGGCCTGAGATTTATTTAATCAAATTATTTATATGGTTACTAAAATTTACAATACATTGAAAATATTGCATCACTTAGCAGAGGTAGAATTCCATCACAAGGATACAAAACAGAATTTTGGGTACTGACCATTGATTGCTTTTCATCATTGAGTTGCTTGTTCACTTCTGGGGGATTTCGGCCCTCTTCATCTTTAATTTCATGATCAAACTCTTTAATTAACCTGAAATAATTAATAACATAAGCTTCATATTCTATTAATGCTCGGAAAATGAAATTACAAAATAATGTTGATCACATTAAATTTAATTTCTTCATCACTGGTACATGGCCAAAGGCAAGTGAATTCTCAAATAAAAACTACAGAAACACATAACTACTATGATGAACGAGAAAATAAATAATGAATTTTTCTTTTAATGAAAATATTCAATATAAAACAAGGATAAAGCTGCCTTTTTATCATCATAATTGAAACCTGGGATGTTGGCATGGGATGTAAATTTCTACAATAGAAATCTTATTTATTTATTTATGTTATAGGCAAATATATTTTTTTAAGAGGGGGGACAAAGTGCGATCTCAGGGGTTTGAACCCAGGCAGACGCACACACTTTATGTCCCGCAACTCTACCAACTGAGGTGACTTTTGGGGACCTGAAATCTTCTTTATAGTATTTAGCTGTAACAAAAACATTTCCACCATACCAACCTACAAAAAGGAAAAATGAAAAGTTGATATTTGGAATGGAATCTTCATTTCCTTCTTACTCAGTTACAATTGTCACCAAGAGACATGAAGATTACAACTACATAAATGCATGACTTACCTTTTGCACTCCCTCATCTTCTCCGTGAGTTCTTCCAGCTGCTTACTTTGTCTATTGGAATCTTTAATCTTGTCCAGTTTCTGGAAGCCATTTCTGGATGTAAAGCATGAACATTTTTAAAATGTCTACGAAAGATTAAAACATGAGACCTATCTATAAAAAGTAACCTTCCTTCTTTCTTTTACAACATACAATCTGCAGCTCATTTCTACACATGATTTCCACCACTATCAACCATAGCCTTAAACATGAATATCAAGTGTCATTGAAGACATAGATCCCATGTTCTTTTCAGCAAGAATCGACACAGATTTTACGAGCTACCTCGGTTGACAGTTTTTACTCAATCAAATAGATAAAGAACAAGCTACATGCATTCACAACCCATAAAAAACCTAGATTTTCAAATATCACTAAGCATAATCACCATATTACTGATTATTAATTATTACTAAGTAAATAATTCTAAACATCAACGTAATACACCACACTACCCACCCAACACTCCAATTCACCAGAACATAACTCAACCCTAAAAGAACCATAACATCAACTCCAATAACAAAATCCACAAAACAAAGATAAATATAGTAACTTACATCCCAAAATCACATTGAGTAGGAACACTAGCAACAAAATACGGAATATAAAACCAACTTAATCAAATATGAAACAAAAGGAGGATGAAGTTAAAAAGCATACGCTAGGGCTCGAAAATTATCGCGGATTTGGCCATGGATCTGCTCCAACTGAGGGTTCATCTGCAAGCTGGTGGCCATTTCTTCCGGCGATTATGTCTCCCCCACAAAACCTCCGGCGATAACGATTTTCCGGCAGAAACCCTAGCTCGTCGAATTGTCAAAGCTCCTTGTAGATTGGTTAGAACGTTGATTTTGGCGGAAAATGGAAAGATGGAAAGTGAAGGAATCGAAATGCAGAGGAAAATGAAAATTGTGTTGATTGAATTAAATTGAATTGAATTCAGAGGGAAAAGAAAATGAAAGAGAAAATAGAAAGTGGAAGTTTTTGGGGGAGAAATGGAGAAGAGAGGTGTCAGAGAATAATTAATTATGTTAAATTATAATTATAAGAATGTTTTGTTGCTAATAATTGATATGTGCACGTTCCTTCAAATAAAAAAGGAGTGCATTTTTGTATTTATATAACTGAAAGTGTAAAAATAAGCAGAATAATTATTAAAAACTTATCTAATTAAAATTAATCAATAAATAACTAAAACTAAAACGAGCAGCACAAGAATGTTGGTAGATATAAATTATCTAATTAAATTCAATCAATAATTTATCACATTATCATTCTAAAGAAACTAAGACAACTGACAATAAAACAATGGTTAACCAAATTTATTACCGTTAGGGTGAAATAAGGATTAGCATGACCCAACACTACCAACTCATTCTATATGATTCGATTATAATTGGATTTGATTAAGGTGGGTTCTTATTGGGTATAAGATTGTGTTTTAGTTCAAAAGTTAGACTTGATCGATTTTTATGGATAAGTAAAAGACAAACATGACTTGTCTCAAGGTCAGTCACACTCATCATGGTTTTGTATATGTTTCTATTCAATTGTGTACATAATAATAATATTTTTTTTCCCATTATATATACATCATTAACAATATATATATCATTTTATATGTTAATTATATATGTGTAATAATAAATAATATTGAGAAATTTTTAATCCAAAATGATATATATTATATTTAATCGGGTTTAGGGGCGAAATTCAGGTTCAAAGACTGACTCGGTCGACATTTAGGGTTGGGTTCACGTTAAATCTAGGGTAGGACCCATGTTTAGAAAATGACTCAACTAACCTTTATAATCGGGTAAGACACAAGTCTTACTCAATCCTTTCACTCTATGGTGTCAACCACAAAGTAATGCCCAACCTAATAGTGTATAAGTCCTAAAACAAAAGAAAGTCCATATTCAAATATTTAATAGTAGAAATGAAATATATTAGGAGTCTAATGTTAGGTAACATGAGGTAGGTAATGAAGTTGTCTCACCTAGTATATTAGTCTTTTTCCTCGTATATTTAAGTCTTAACAATTGGTATTTTTATTGAGAGTTATATCACAGAAAGTGTTACTTATAGGTTAGATTGAGATATATTACTGAACATTAATAGGTGAATGAAGTTGCCATAAGCAAAAACACTATCATCAAGTTAGTGTTGATAAAGTGAAAGTTGTTATAGACGTTGACCCTTAAAGGTACGACAATATTACTAGTCTCATATTGAATAACATAACAAATTTAAAATGATACTTAAGTTATAAAACTCTATCACTTATAAACTAGTCTTTTAGATTAGACTATTCTAATGTCCATCCTTTTATAACTTACTTAAAGAACAAGACCAATTCAATTTCTCACAAGATACAAAATTCACTTAATCACTAAGAATATATTAGTATATGGGTAAGTGTATCATTTATAACTCATCAAAATCACCAACAACTAGTTTGCTTTTCATCTCAATATCCTAGTACATAATTACAAACATGCATAAATTAATACTTGAGGAGGGATTCACCTACTTTAAGAGTAAGTTTTTTAAACTTACTTATCATCGTAGTCATCAATTCTATGGACATCTAATGATTTAGATTTACTCATAATTTAAACCATTGAATTTCTCTAGAATTGATGACTAGAATGAGGAGTAAATTCATTAAGATGGTTATGGTAACTGGTAAGGGAAATAATAAAGGGTGAAAGAAGTTATACACCAAAAAAGGAATAAAAGAGCAACAAAGGAACTTTATTAAGAAACATCCTTTATGCAACCTAAGCAACAGTTACTAATAAATAATGTGAACAGATATCTTCAAATTTAAATAAAAAGTTAAAATAATGCATGCGGAACTAAATTAAATAAATTAAAGAGCATTAACAAATGAATGAAACAAAACAAGCTTTTCGGATTAGCCTATAAAGAAAATTTGATTAGCCATCATTTAACAAACAAAAGCTACTGCATCATATTTTCAGTTATATTCTGATACAATAGGCATATTAACATAGCCACTTCATAAAATTCCAGTTAGTGTTGATGCTGGATAATTAAATGACTCATTTTGTATACATCTTTTGGATGGAGTTGAAAAATACTATATATGGGAACCATTTTCCGAGTTTAAATCATGCATAAGATAAATACTCGATTTAAATAACGGAAAATCAAATATTTTAAATTGTATCTAAAATTATTGAAAAAGTAGAAACAAGACTAGATATAATTTGATCATTCTGAACAAAGCTAAAATCTTTATAGACAGAACCAATCATTAGTTCTCAGCCATGGGTCGAATGGAATCCTATACATAAATCAGTTAATAAAAGAATCGAAAAAGAAGATGAGCAATGTGAGACTTGTTTTCTTCTGAGTAAGAGGTGGGGTTGAGTAATGATTAATTACCTTTGACCCAATACAAAATGTCATCTTTTAGCCTATGGTCGGAAAGAAATTGAGTTTATGATAGCATGTCAAGATTTATCTCAAAACCAATTGTGAATGAGAGAAGTAAATCATATTTAATCATGCCGAGAAGAATGATGGAGACAATGTGAGATTTACTTCCCAAACTCTACATACAGGTTGATTTAATGACCAAAAGGAAAGGGGGATTGACAAAAGTGTTGAGTATTTCAAGCGTGAATGAAGAAGTCTTATATTGTGTAAAAATGGATAAGTTAAAAAACATATAAGTGTATGAACTATAAACCTAATATTCTAGATTTTGGGTTAAGATGTAGTATCAAACTCATTTATATGTTTCTTTTACTTAGTCCATAAAAAATATTATACCTCATAGATGAAGATCTCCCAACAAGAAAATAAGACCAATTGATAATAATATTGGTGCTAAAAATGGTGGGAGTATATAAAATCAGTGGGCAAGAATCTGACTTGTCTTTGACATAAGACATAATATGAAATGAGTATAACTTGGTTATGAGAAAATGATCCACTTATTCTAAGAGTAACCTTCTAAATTTACTCTTCATCCTAATCATCAATTATAGGGAAATCCAATGGTGTGAATTATGACACTTTTAAAATTAACTAAAATAAGTAAGTTAAAAATTTGTGAAATATATATGTTAATTATTCTCCAAAACAAATTTTGAATGCAGAGCATAGAGAAGAAAGATGTAATTGATGATATTATGAGGAAAACATAAAAGTAAAATGATAAGAATATTATTCATCAGCCAACAAAATTGTGGAGGAAACCAAAAGAACATAACTTGAGGGAAATTTATTTTTATTGTTCTAATCTATTTTAGTTTAGGTATTCTATTTAGAGCAAAATGACCTGATAACTTTACTAGCACTGAGAATATTGCTTATGTTAAAGATGCTGAAAATGGGAGTATATATAATTTGACTAAAGTCCCATAATGGTTATGAAAATTTCCCCCTCTCAAATTTAGTCTATAAAAAATTAACTCCAATTACTCCTCAAATTCACAAATGTTGGACAAATTCTCCTCGTAAGTGACATTACTCCACCAGGTCTCTTGTGTATGTACTAGGTTACAAATCCGACAACTTTATAAAACAAAACGAGGAGAGACTCATTTACTCTAGGAGTAAATCTTTTAAATTTATTTCTTTCATAACTAATGATTTGAATTAATAAATAGATCTAAACGATTAGATATCCTTAGAATTGATGCCTTGGATGAGGAGTAAATTTAAAAAATTTAGTCTATTAAGTAGATCTTCACTAAAACAAAATATGTACACACTAGATCTCAACCCACTTCTCTATATATCATTCTCTGTTTTTTTTTTGAGTAAATAAGAGACTTCATTATAAGTTAGAAAGTCATTGAAAAAAATAAAGCTGATATAAGGTGCATCCTTTATTTCAAGTTGACTAGAACATCCTTTAACTTAAGAGATGCTAAGTATGAAATACATTTTAAGGATTACAAAATTCAAAATGGTGCTCTTAGTATCTATGATACTTATGTACATTTAATTTACCTAACAAGTAAATTAAAATGGTGGCATATAAAATTGATATTTCAACTATCTATATAACTATCCCACGTTAACAAAATACTAATATCTACATTAATTATCTCACTTCTAAATTTTCTTCTCTTAATCCAATCATTTCTGAGCTTCCTACTTGCTTTGGAGGAACACCCAAATCATTTGATAACTTTTTGCATAGCTACATCATGAGAAAAATATATTTAAAGGTTAGCCTCTGAATTTGGTGAAGAAAGGAGCAAATAGATCAGATGAGATCTTCTCTTCTAAAAAATGTGTCACTACAAATGTCACTGCTTGTGATTGGTTAGAAAAATACTTAAATATTAAATTTTTTGCTTAAATATATATTTTTAACCAATCACGAGTGAGTGACACATGAAGTGATACATTTTTTAGGACAGAAGATTGTATAGATAGAGAAATGGTGTATTATATTTACCTGTCTATATACTGTAGGATCTCCATAAGACTTCCTTAGTTCTACTACATACAAAGATGCGCTTATTTCAAACACCTGTTTTATTTTAAATTATGAGTTTCATTAAGTCAGAAAACTATACATGCAGAATTCAAGATGTTAACATAAGTATATTAAGCCAAAATTATACTAACATCATATGATATTTTGGGCTGAATTACATTATAGAATCGATAATAGATAATCTTGTTGTTTCAAAAATTGTATCAACATGTCTCGAGGTTTATGTTCGAAGGGATATAATAAGTGTACTAATAATATAAATCGTAAGAGAAGTTAGTGTAATTTCTGAAACAAAAGGAATATTAAGTATAATTAAGTTAAATTTTAAGAAAGGTCGATGTATTACCTCGGCTGCGGCTGAGAGACTACATAGACTTTTCTGTTTTTCGTTCTCTTGTGTCACTTTCAGCTGAAAATTAGACATTATAGTGACACATTTTAGCAAATCTAATACTTTGTTCATTGCAAATGTGTTGGAAATATGAGAAATGAAGAAGCTTTTATATACATAAGCAACATTACTTACCATTCCATTTCTCTTTTGGACTATAAATCCCATTTCTGTTACAATGTCCTCAATTCTTTCAATCAAATCTTTTGGTGAATGGTGGGATGTAAATCTTATCTTCCTTTCAGATACATCCTAAAACTCAAAAATGGATGAAATTTAGTGATGTGTTAAAAATTGGAATATAGACAAATAATGATAATGAATGTTTAAAATTTTTAGCTGACATGTCATGTTTTCATTGGTGCAGGACATGATTTGAGACATGGTTCGGGACAACATGGCTCCATTCCAAAATTGGTTTACAATAATGAAATGATAGCATGTTTTCAAAAGTTTAGCAAATGATAAATTCTGTCAACTAATCAATACAAGTTATTAACTTGAGACATGGCTAAATGATATAACAATGGTGTGCAAATAATAGAAAATCTTGTAAGTATCAACACTTCAATCCTCACCTCTTTCTCAAAGAAACCAGAGAGGTCTAGGCATGAAGACATTCCTATCAACTGAAATGCATTGATAAGTGTTGGTGATTCTGGACTCCTTTGTTCTGATTCAAGTGTCTGTTACAAAGAAAAATGTTCTTCTTACATAAATATAACTTGAGAAATGAAAAAAACTAGTGATCAATTATAGATAATAATACCACTTCATGGATGGAAAGGGCTTCTTCATCATCAATATATACATCTTCTTCATCATCCTCAGGGTTTACTGGAGTATAGCCCTTCTTGAACCATTCATCTTCTTTGATCATAGCCATTGTTATTCGGGTTTTCGGATTCGGATCAAGAATCCTCTTTATCATCTTTTGTGCACCAGATGATAACCATTTTGGTATCTGAACATCTCCTTTAAAAATCTGAGACCCTCATATAGGAAAATAAATATTGATGTGAAGTTTATGAAGCTGCTAAACTAGCCTTATAGAAAGAGACGAATAATGTTTGTCACATCAAATAAAAATAAGTACAAACATTTGGTACATTTGTTAGGACAAAACCAAACATAACATGTAAATCATGTTGTATGTTTAATTATTTCATAAATATAAGATGAGATTTAAAAGTGAGACATTTATGATGTAGCACAAAACAGAACATTGTCCTAGACAATATATGTGTGTATGTGTAACATTACTTGAGACAGAACATAGAGATAATTTATAAGTACCTTCTGATATAGAACTGCAAGATTTCTGTCATCAAAAGGAAGGTATCCTGTGAGAATTACATACAAGATAACACCACATGACCATGTATCCGACGTCGAGCCGTCGTAGCCTCGATTGGCAAGAATCTCAGGTGCAACATAGTTAGGACTTCCACATGTTGTATGCAACAACCCATCAGCCTGAAGTTTTAATACAGTTATTAGTTATATCACACTAGTCACTTACCAAAATTATATGCTTATATTAAAATATGAGGTGTTGTTCACAAAATATCTTACCCTAAAATTCTGGGGTAAGGCACTGAGGTTAAAATCTGTTATTTTTATGTTCCCTTTGGCATCCACAAGTACATTCTCTAGCTGCAATATGATAAAATGTTTTGCCTAAGAAAGTGCATTCCATATGAAAATGATAACCAATCCAAACTACAAATTAATTACATGCTTGGATCGGATGATTTTTTTAGCCTACAAACCATTCCAAATCGACCGTGATCCCTAGTAACGATGGAGCATTTTTGCGTTCTCAGCTCGATAATAGTATAATAGTTGTTAAAGATTTAAAGAATAATGAGAATGAACCTTAAGATCCCTGTGGTAGACCCCTTTATTGTGACAATAGCTTACACCATCAATCAAATGTTGAAATATTTTCCTTGCTGCAGCTTCTGTTAGTTTACCCTTGGATTGCTGTAAAAACAAGTAACTAACTCATTACTATTTACTTGTCATTGCTAATATATATGTATGTATATATATATATATATATTTGTATGTGTATATATGAATAAGAAACAAGCAAATATTACTTACAATTTTGTCAAATAACTCTCCTCCAGTAACATACTCTAGTACCATATAAATTTTGGTTTTACTAGCTAAGACCTGCATAATTATAGTTATGAAATCAGAATCAGAACACCAAGGTTTGAAATGCAAGCTGTGGTTGTCAGTTGCAAATGCTGAAAGTTTACTTTAGTATACTCCTTTCGGTATTTGTATTATTTTTCATTCATATTTAATCACTATCAACTCTCGAAAAAATTGAAGAA
This sequence comes from Lupinus angustifolius, assembly GCF_001865875.1. NCBI lineage: Eukaryota > Viridiplantae > Streptophyta > Magnoliopsida > Fabales > Fabaceae > Lupinus > Lupinus angustifolius. The sequence goes on along the minus strand of NC_032023.1, from coordinate 2,321,097 downwards.
CAAATATATATAATGATAATGTAAGAATTATCTATCACTTATATTTAATTATTATTAACTCTTAAATATAAGTAATACAAATGATTAATTAAAAAAAATTAAATATATATATAAATTTTTAGGAATTAATTCTAAAAGGAAATGAATATCAATGGTAACCGATATATGATGCACATGAGTGCATATTATTAGTCGTAAAGTTTTTTTTATATAAAATCATAACATAAATATTAAACTCTAATTATAATTTCATTTTCATTACATTAATTAATGAAAAGAATTCTTATACAACTTTTTAATAAAAAATAATAATCTTAAGTTGATAACTTCCCCACCACGTGAGTTCACGAGGGTAACCCCACAGACGCTGGATACTAAGAGGTGAACCACATATGTATACATATTTTAATTCAACTTTGAGAAAGAAGAAAAAACATATGTCGACTTTATATAATGTTATTATATTATCTAAAATTTATATTTAATTATTGTTGATTATTCAAAAATAATAATTCAAATAAATAATGAATGATGTTTTTATTATATATAAATTTTTATATTGTGCATAGATATTACATTTTTTATTTTTTTTAAGCAACTGATTTGAATTAGTTGCATTTATATATTCGTCGGTACAGTTTTTATCGATTTTTAATGTAAACTTAGTATTTTGAATAAGCTATAATACATTCTTAAACACACATTAAAAAACTCATATTTTGATTTTACTTGATACGGGGAAATTTCAAAGCATAAATTCTGAAATTACTATCAACAATAACATAAAATATCCCAAGGTATATTGCAAGATTCCAATGTCAATAAAAGCGTTACTCGATTCCTACCGTGTTTTGATTGATTTTTGAAACTTCCTTCAGAGTTTAGCAAAAACGTTACATGGTAAAATTAGAATATTAATATATAAATAATAACATAAAGTTAATTAGAATCAAATAATAAAAATTAAGTAGATGTGAAATAATATATGTATAAGTGTATATTTTGACATTACTCTATTCTTATTTATTTATATTCTACCAGTCAACTACTCTATCATAAAATAATTCGTTGTGGACTTGTGGTCCAGCAACCATTCTCGTCTTATATTAATTCAAAATTAGACACGATCGACCACCTCAATTGATTAAAATGTGACTTCTCCATATTTTTGGTTTGATTATTATCCTTTATATCCAAGAGATTAAGAGTTTGATTCCTGCGAATGACAATTGTTGAAAGTGATAGTCGTAAACCCCAAAATGGATTAATTTTGTACTATATAGGTAAGGAATACCCTTGATAGTAACAAAAAAATATCAATTTAATTGTTTAGATATATACACTTAATGCTGAAAGTTGAAACCTCAAACATCCTCATAGTAGACAAACCCATGCCGGGAATCATTGCCAATGGGACACATAGAATGTGCAAGTCATAGATAAAACCCTTTGAAGAGTATAGACAAAGAAGTTATAATAATTGTGACAAGTGTGGACCTAATTGGTGGGGTATTTTGTTTTGTCTTGTGCATCAACATGAATTGAGACTATGTGGAGGCTTCATTCATACAATGCTAGTGGTGATTATACTTTTGTTTACTCTTCCCATGCTTTGGTTTAAATCAAATGGTAGATGAAAAGTTAAGCAAATTTTTATTCTTTTTGTTGTTAGAATATCATTTAAAGGGTAAGACTCACCCACGAAAGCCTCGTACACTAGGCTGCTCATTTTATCTTCATGGAAAAGAATTTTCATTTAGTATAACAAATGATATTCATTCCTTATCCTATAAGGAAGAAAGTCGTTTGTCTCAGAGTTCGTAAATGTCCAAATGCCACGCTTAGAAATTGGACAAGTTCATTTTGCCTCGTACAATATCTAGAGAGCCACTCAAACTAGTGACTCATTGGTGGATAGAGAAATCTTTATATGTAATTAAAAATACAAAATTTTAATATAGTTGCATTTTTCACTTCCTAAAAATCTTAAAGCTTAGCTGTGACCTATTTTGATGGAAACATAAAGATGAAAAGTGCCTAACAGGGAACATGGCATAAACAAAAATCATGGCTCCATGATTGGTGCTAGTTCTATTTTGCAGAAAACTACATGGTGACGTGATCTAAAAGTAACTGAAGTTGTGGGAAAAAAATAGAACCTAATTGAAACTCTGAAAGTGCAATAACAAACAACCTTAAATTTAGATAATTGCTTTAAAATTAAACTAAAAAAATGTTATAGATTGCAGAAAGAGTGTAATAAGGCATGTTTAAGAATGTTACCTCGTATAATCTAACAACATTGGGATGCTTGAGAACCTTCAAGGTTGCTATTTCCCTCTTTATCTGCAATTTTAACCCACAATTCAACATTAATTGAACCAAAATTTACAACAACAAAAAAATCATGGTTTTAAACTATGGTATGGTTCTGAGATTTCGAAAATCTTGACGTTTCGAACAATTGCGAGAAAAATCTTAATGTTTTGGACAATTACTAGAAAATACTTATTCATGTGATTTCAGAATAGTTTTGTGAAAGTTTAAACAAAAATAACACATAGAAATTAAAACCCAAACCTGATCAGTGTTATGGAGATCAATGATCTTGGTCTTCTCAAGAATCTTAACAGCAAAAAATTGCCCTGTATAAGTGTCCTTAGCCAACTTCACTTTTCCAAAATTTCCTTCTCCAAGTGTCTCACCCAATTCATATTTCCCAAGTTGCATTCTCTTCTCTTCCTTTCCCTTCTCCTTTTTCCACCCAAGGTTTAAGATCACCATTTTACTCTCTCTCTCTCTCTCTATATATATATATATATATGTTACTATATCACTTGCAAAAAAGGGTGAATACCCTTTTGTCCACAGAAGAAGAGACAAAGAATTCACAACAAAAAATGGTTTCTTTGTGAAGTAATGATAAGATTCTCCTGGGCTTTGGCTTCTTCTTCTGCAATACTTTGTTTTGGTTATTATCTATATTTATGTGATATAATAACGCGTGCTAGTGCTACTATTAAAAACAGTTTGATAATAAATGCAATCAAATTTCTAAATAAGCAAAGTTTGGCTAATAAGATTAGAGAGATAGAGTGTTGATTTCTATTTCGTGTACACAAGAGAGGGCTTAGTTTGTTGTTTCTGCTTATTTAGTACAATTCCCAACTCATCATCTATAAATACTTAGTTCCACTTTCATGATGGCAAAATTGTTATTATATAGCAAAAAAATATATAGTATCTTAATTATGGTTATCTAATATTAGTCCTATCTTCAAGTTTGAATTGCATATCTCACAACTCTTATAGTCTAATCTATACAACTATAAAAAAGGGAAAATATATTTAAGGAGTATATAAGTAATAATTTAACAAACATAATTTATTTATCTCAATTTTACAAGTACTACAATATAAATAGAAAATATGGCTAAAAGATATTCAAATAATTGAACATATATAATTTCATTTATAAACTTATATGACAGTATTTGAAAGACAAATGATAAATTTAATTTTGTAACATATATAATGAAAATAATTTTGCAAAAAATGACTCAAGAGATTGTGTATGATTATTTTAGGTTACTTTTTAAATGGAGAACCTATTATGTTCTTTGAAACACTCGAAAACTAAACAACTTAACCTTTTTATGTTGTATTCTTCATATCTAAAGATTATCTCATGTTCATCTTTGATCCAATTTTTTAGATAAGAAAAATCACAATTTTAAATAAGTGTCAAAATATAATCAAATCAAAGATTAAAGACTTATTGTTTCTTAAAAGATACTTCTTTTATAATAAAATTTATATCACATAGTAACTCTATATTTGATGCCAACTTATAGTCAAAATTATAATGTTATGTATAATTAAATATTCAAATAAAATTATAAAATCATATATACTCAATACATAAAATGTGATGTGATTTTCTAAAATTAAATATTCAATACTAAAAAATAAGAATGTGGGTCGACAAATATGAATTGTCTATCAACACACTAGTCTTTATAATAACATATTATATTGAAGTGATAATTACATAAAACTCTTCTTAATGTGATATGACTTATCCAAAGATTCATGAACATATATGATATATTACACATAAAGTTTATCTCATGATATATAAACTTTTATTATAATTAATTACTTTTATTACTGTCAATAAAAAATATTGCAGATAATAATGACACTATTATTATAATATTAGATAAATATGACTATTTCAAGATTCGTCAACCTATGATATATTACATATAAAGTTTATCTCATGAGTCATGAGATATGGTCATAAAAAAAGTTATTGTGCAAGATAAGGATCCAATCGCTATTATTATATTAGAGAAATTGGGCCTTTTTTCAATATTTAATGAGTTAAAATTTATAAAAAAATGTTATTTTTAAAATTTAAAAACATGATAATGTTATTTCCCTCTCACAAGAAAGAATAATATGCTGACTATAATAACAGCACCAAAATTAAATTTATTGCATAAACTTAAACACAGGGCCATAAAGTGATAAAATGTGACCAACGAATGAGTAGATTGAGCAATCCAAAATAACACCTTTTTATTTAAAAAGTATGTTTTCTATTTTTTATTCCAGTTAATCTTTTTTGTTATAACCAAATATCTCTCATCCAATGGTTAGTTCTCTCCATAAGTATTGTCATTCATAACAATTGAACGATTTAGTATGATTTTTTATCCAGAAAATCAATGCTACTTTACACCACTAAATTACTACTTTATTATTGTTAAATTCTTATTAATCTATTAATGGTTAATAGATTCATAAAATGAATGATTCAAAAGGGGTTCCTTGCACGTCACCAATACAACCCTTTCAATTTTCAACCTTAGGAAGATGATTCACTTTGGTTGTTTCTGTCAAGTGATGCCTTGTTCTGTCATCTAGCATTCTCAGTTTTCCAACCTTATTTCTTAATCTATCCATTGTATTGTGGGTTTTTCAACTTAGAATAAAATTTTGAAAATATATAATAAAATTTTAATCACTCAAGATTTTTAAAATCAAACTTATGTTATAAATCAAAATAATCTCTACCAAGGGTCATAAAAAATATTAAGATGATTAATTTGACCCAAATTTAATATTTTTGGACAATTTTAGTCTTTAATTTTTTTAGGAAACTAATTGGTACTTTTAAACATTTTAAGGCAAAGAAAATGTGTCTACTCTTGTTATCTATACTACTTATAAAGCAAAAACATAAAATAACTAACTATTCATAGGGTAATTTATAGTTCCCTATTATATCCTCACTATTTTCTATTTTCTACCAAAAAACTATATTCACAATGTTCCCTTCATTCACATTATTATTTAGTTTTCAAAAATTATCATATTTATTACTTTTTAACCGCATTTTTTTTTGAGAACCTTTTAAAACCTCCAATTTGAATTAATTTAAAAAAAAATTGCATGTGAGTTATTTTTTCAAAAACTACCACATTCAAAGAAATTGTTGCATATAAATTATTATATTTGATATTTATAACATATAAATTATACCTTATAAACAATAGGAAAGCGGGTTAACAGGCACGAGAGTGCCGGTCAACACGCTAGTATTATTAATGTATCATCATTACTACAATTTGGCATGTCAGTAATTTTAAATTAAATAAATTTAATATTATAAATTAATGTTGAGCCATAAAAGTTTTATAGAAATAATCAAATAGTTTATCATCTATTATTTGTTTAATTTTTTTTAAAAGAATTAATATAATTAAATATGATTGACAGAAGATGGAGAGACAATAAGTGCATACATTTTTATTGAGAAAAAATGTATGTATTGATAGTGTATAACTTTGATATATTGTCAATGCATCGTCCGCTATTTATCTTTAGTCATCATCAAAAAATTTCAAAAAAATAATACATTTATATTACTTTTTTTAGGGGTATTTATCCAATGAATGTGAATAAATCTTTACACTGACAATCCATAAATATTATACTTTTGTTCTAATTGTTATTTGCCTTAAATTATAGAAAAAATATATGCATCTACCGTGCAACAGATTTTTAAGCTGACATCATTTATTATTTATTTTTAATTATTATTGACTTTTAAATAAAAGAAATAAAAATGAATAGTGAATAATATATTGTTTATATATAAATGTTTATGCTAATAGTAAATATATATTATAGGCTAAATTATATAATATAAAGTTATAAACATGATCGGATGCATACTTATTATTTTAGGGGCAATTATTATGATCAACGTATGTAGCAATATAAGGGCAAGGTAAAGCCCCCACACCTCCCACGTGAACCAGTTACATCATAATATTATTGTTTTCTGAATTATATTGGGATCTCACACACTAGGCCAAAGTTATTATTCATTAATGTGGTGTTTATGTTAGCACAATCAAATATCTGATATGATTCAACAATATAGATATGGTCACTATTGTATGTGATATATATAATAATGTTTAACAATGCTAACTATTACAAAGAATGTTGCTGTATGTTGTACTTATAACAATGTTTCTCTATAAGAACTGTTGTATATTGTACTTATAATAATACTTTTCTAAAATCAGTATTGTTGTATGTATAGCATATAATATGTTGCACTCTATAGAGTGCCCATGTATATTACACATTTTTAGAAATGACATTAGGATATTATTTTTGAGCATATTTTCCTACAATTACAATTATATCTAATTTAAATATGTTTATAAAATTTTCCCTTTTAAAATGATTAGAAAAACTAAATCTTATTGAATGAGAATAATTTAATAAATAAAGGTAGATTACATGGTTACACCAAGTTATTCGCATGCAAGATTTGTTTTTCTTTGTATTTCTTTTTGTGACAAATAATTGTGAGAGTTGGATTAATAAGATAAGAAAATGGGAAATATAAAATAACATACAGATGAAATAAAGGGAAGTAGCATATGTGTTGTTATCTTCATTCCCTTTACATGTGTACGAGGCACGGACCTTATTTGCCGCATCTCAGTTATTGAAACATGGCATAAGCTATTCACATGAAAACAAATTGTAGCCACAATTTCCCCTCTCTCTCTCTATATATATATATATATGATTTTAAATTATGGGTGAAGTCATGAATGAATAGTTGCGTTCGGTGGTGGTTGCAGAGTGAATTATTTTATATTAAACTTGATGTGATCTAATGTAACCTAAATTTGATTCAATGCAATTATATTGTGGCCTACTACAATCACATTATTATAATTTGGTGTCATACTGCAGTATGATGTGGTTGCAATAGTTACTGCAATCATAATATTGTGGTCCCATCATCTAATCTGATCCACAATTTGAATTATTTGTATGTGTGGTGACAAAGTAAATTACATAAATATTAATATCTTATTTTAACCAATATTTACTACCATATGTCCATATCTACTTAGAACAAACCGTTAAATAATTGAAGTATACCTAGAAAGAACCATTGTGATCATGGCATTGTACACTTGTGGTGATGGTTGTGCACACTTCATATAGAACATGTTCACTTCTCATGAAGTCAAGGGTCATGGCCACATGTATGTCTCATGATTTTAGGTTATCAACATGGACAGTTAGGCACATGTCTCACGTTATAGCAACTTCATTTCTTGAAAGCTTTGATACCAAACTATTTCACAATGGGATATTGTGCACCATACACTTCTAATTAAAGCCAAAAAGCATTGATATATGGCTTTACGTGTCTTAAAACTTGGGGACCAACTTAATTAATTCAAATACATTATTTCATCAACACCATAAATGCTACTTATAGTATGTATATCAAAATGAAGGATTCTAGAGGCCAAATTAGGTGATGTGCTTTTTCAGAAAAACGATAAGATTACTACTTAGCAAACATGAAGATACATGTTGAATTTGTGCAAGTAGCCTTCAGTTTTGTCTTTGACTACTTGCGAGAATAATGTTACATATATCTATCTTTTTATATATTTCTAAGTTCGAGTCCATCCAATGGAACACATTCCTTTTATTGAAATAAATGATTTTACATATAATAGAATACACTGATCTTATTGGATGAGAATTTTAAAGAATTAATTCTTACAAATGAAATGTTTATGGGAGAATTCAAAATTTCCACCTTTGTAAGGTAACCAAATTTAACTAAGAAGAAAAGAGAAACAAAAATCAATTATGAAATTTGTAAGCAAACACGGAAATATGATTTCTGATTAATTATACATCAGTCATTTTTATAAAAAATGTTTATCTAAAGTACTTTTTTTTTTCTTCCTGATTTCTAAAATAATAGGCACAAATAATAGAATTTTTAATTTTAGAAAAGTAGAATTATATGCCGTTGGTCTAGGTATGGATGTAGATATAATTGGTAATTTAATTAGAATTAACATCCATAAATTATTAATATAAATATTCATATATAGACAAGATATCAATTAATATTTATTTAAATTATATATATTTATTTAAGAGATAATAATAATTAAATATTAAACATGTAATATTATAAAAAATTCTTATATTATTGACGCAAATATTCTCTCACCTTTGATTAACTAGTTGAGTAATATTTCCTTTTATACTTTTTATTCAATCACTAGAACAATCAAATTTTTTTGGGTATGTGCCTTCTTTGAAGGAATAGTCTCGCTAGTTGGATCCTCTCTATGAGAGATAAATGATCACTTTTACATTTATACATAGAGATAAATATGTTATATCATTATATTTTAAGGATAAAAATGTTAAATCATATTCAATTTTTCTCTTTTTTGTGTACTTGTCTTTACATTAATAGAGAGAATCTCAACTTCAGTTTTGGGGCCTTGTAAAGATAGTGTGGACTATATATTTGCTTCTTGACACTTCCATTGCTATTGTTTTGTGGAGGATAGAAATGAGTATATGTCTTATTAATTAATACCATCTCATCAAATAATTTGCAAGAAATAATTATTATAGATAATGACACTTTATTAGTTTCTTTCAAAGTTCCATCTCACCATCTTCTCCCTATATCTCCTTATATTCCACTTCAATCTGAAATCCAAATCTTACTCATAAAAGTTCCTGAAATTCATTGCTTTATTAGTCACCATAGCAATCAAAATCAAAGGTGCCCCATCTTAATAAATGTGAAACAATCCATTATTGCATACAAATAAAAAAAATTAAATATGGTATACCATCTTAAAAGGGCAGAAATAGTTAGTATGAACCGATCGATTACTGCATAAAAAGAATTTTTTTTATTGTTCTTGACATACAATATATTTGTACAAAATTCAGAATTTAGAACTTTCATACTTCTAAATTTTGTGAAGTTTAGACCCTCTTGTTTTATTTTTATTTTTTAAGTTGCACGTTGTGTTAAAGCTTCATGTGTTTATCAAATGGAATGTATAACTAGACAAATCTTGCGGCATGAACCTAGAGTCATAATTAATATTAGATTAAAATATTATATCGGATGTTTGAAATATATTATTGCATGAAGTCCTATATTCCTATATTGAAATATTTATTCTTTAATAACATCTTAATAACCACTCATTATTATTCATTAATTTGAAAGTGCTAAGATATGCATATAAATTTTACCATATGTTTGAGATACATATCCCACACATACCTTATTTTACATTTTAAAAAATGAGGCATGGCTAAATTTTACTTAATGTACATCACTATTCAATTATTGAACAAGAACCAAGATTCATTATCAAGCTATTCATCAACCCATGTTGTAAAACCAAAAGTCAAATCAATTAAACACAAATTCTAACAAGAGGTAATGAATGATAGTTAGTAGCAACCAAAGAAATGTGCTACAAACATATTCAACAATTTGTGAACAAGCAAAAGAAAACCCTTAATCTCATGTCGGAAAATTTACTCAGTTGGTGCACTTTGACCGAAAAATTACGGTCTTGGTGCACCTTTTGAAAATATTACGAAAAAGGTGTAGATTTCACCTAAATCGGCAACCCTATTGCCGATTTCAAATAAATCTATTTTTTTTATTCTACTCCCCCCTAAATCGGCAATGGGGGGGGGGAGTTTTAGCTATATTTATTTTTT
>NC_032023.1:2309382-2310878 GCF_001865875.1 Lupinus angustifolius | reverse complement strand
CATCCTTATCCTCATCCTCATCCTCATCCTCATCCTCATCCTCATCCTCATCCTCATCCTCCTCATTTTCCTCATCCTCATCCTCATCCTATCCTCATCCTCAACCTCGTCCTCATCCTATCCTCATCCTCGTCCTCATCCTATTCTCTTTCTCAGCCGAATACTCATCCCGATCCTATCCTCATCCTCATCCTCATCCTCATCCTTATCCTGATTCTCGTCCTCCTTCTATCCTCATCCTCGTCCTCATCCTCTTGGTCATCCTCATCCTCATCCTATCCTCATCCTCATTTTCGTCCTCATCCTCTTCCTCATCCTCATCCACATCCTTAGCCTCATCCTCATCCTCTTCCTCATCTTCCTCCTCATCCTATCCTCATCCTCATCCTAAATCCTAAATCCTTCTCGAATATACACATCCCTTAACCCAAATAGCCCAAATACAGCCAACAATTAACACAAACCTAGCCTAAAAGATTAATCCCAAACCCAAGCCAAACATTCCCCAAAAGTCCTCACATACAACCTAACCCATACCTCACGTAATTATCATACACAACCCTATCCAGAAATAGCCAAAAAAAAACATTATCATCAAAACCGAATTTGAGATTCCAAACTTCAAATTTTCAAGCTAAAAACGATCCAAAATAAAGGTAGCCTTAAAGAGGTTTCCATCATCATGTATTCATTTGGTTAAGAATATACATGTAACTTATACATTCGTATGGTTAAGAAGAGGTAGTAGTAGAAACGGAATGAAACGGAAAAGAGAAAAAAAAAATAGCCCGGATGTGCAAAAAGGATTTCAATCCCCTCTAATATTCATAGATTATTATTACCTTTTCACATAACAAAACATAAGAGTTTTTCCTCATCCTCATCCTCATCCTCTTCCTCATCCTATCATCCTCCTCATTCTCGTCCTCATCCTATCATCATCCTCTTCCTCTTCCTATCCTCCTCCTCATTCTCGTCCTCTTCCTCATTCTACTCCTCATCCTATCCTTGTCCTCATCCACATCCTATCCTAATCCTCATTCTGGTCCTCATCCTATCTTCCTCCTTATCCTCATCCTCTTCCTCTTCCTCATCCTCATCCTTATCCTTTCCACATTCTCATCCTATCCTCATCCATTTCCTCATCATCGTCCTCATCCTATCCTCATCCTCATCCTCATCCACATCCTATCCTCATCCTCATTCTCGTGCTAATCCTATCCTCATCCTCATCCTCATCGTCATCCTCATCCTCATTCTCGTCCTCATCCTATCCTCATCCTCATCCTCATCCTAACCTCATTCTCATTCTCGTCCTCATCGTATCCTCTTCCTCATCCTTATCCTATCCTCATTCTCATTCTCGTCCTAATCCTTTCCTCTTCCTCATCCTCATCTTCCTCTTCATCCTTTCCTCATTCTCATCCTCCTCTTATCTTCATCATCATCCTCATCCTAATCCACTTCCTCATCCTCATCCTATCCTCATCCTCGTC
>NC_032023.1:2306282-2309282 GCF_001865875.1 Lupinus angustifolius | reverse complement strand
ATCCTATCCTCATTCTCATTCTCGTCGTCATCCTTTCCTCTACCTCTTCCTCATCCTCATCCTCCTCTTCATCCTATCCTCATTCTCATCCTCCTCCTATCCTCATCCTCATCCTAACCCCATCCACATGCTCATGCTAACCTCATCCTCATCCTCATCCTCATCCTCATTCACTTCCTCAACCTATCCTCCACCTCATCCTCATCCTCTTCCACATTCTCATCCTCACCCTATCCTCATCCTCATCCTCATCCTCATTCACTTCCTCAACCTATCCTCCACCTCATCCTCATCCTCTTCCACATTCTCATCCTCACCCTATCCTCATCCTCATCCTCATCCTCATTCACTTCCTCAACCTATCCTCCACCTCATCCTCATCCTCTTCCACATTCTCATCCTCACCCTATCCTCATCCTCATCCTCATTCACTTCCTCAACCTATCCTCCACCTCATCTGATGACAAAGGGGCTGCCTTAGAATTATAGGATCGTTTAGCTTGAAATTAGGCTTTGTGAATGTGTGAATTCGGTTTTGTCAAATTAGGGCAATTTTAGGGTTGATTTGCTTCGGGTTGGGGTTGTATAAGTAGGTTAGGAATTGTGTATGGTTTGAGGTTTTATGGCCTCGGTTTGGTTAGGTAATTTTAGGGTTGGAGGGGTTTGAGTTAAGGGTTTTTGGCTTGTAATTGTAGATGATGATTTGTGGCTGTTTAGGGTAAAGTGATGTGTATGGTTTCGGATCAATGGGAGATGAGGTGATTTAGGGATGGTTGGGTTCGGTTGGGGGTTATATGTTAGGGCTGTCTTTTGATTTGGGCGTGTGGAAGTGTAGGGCAGATTGTGATGGCTTGATAAGGAAGAATGTGGAAGAGGAATGAGATGGAAGACGCCACAAGCATGGAAGCTTGATAAGTCAAGTGTTGCTTGCCACAAGCTTAAGAAGCTTGATAAAAGCTCATCAATGGCCACGGCCAAAGGATAGAGTTTAGGAGAAGTGCTCTCAACTAAAACAATTCAAATTTACTCAAAATTCAACTTAACTTTTATTAATGATTTGATCAAAATATAAATAGGCAAAGTTGCCTTGGCTGAATAGATAAAATAGAAGATAGAAATCAAATTATCTTCTAATAAACATAAAAATAAAATCCTAAGTAATATCAATTGGTTGAGCTGAATTGCTTGTTTGACTTAGTCTTGAGTGTAATTCGGTTTTGGTAGATGGTTGGCCGAATTTGATGAGGAGAAGGAAGAGACTTGATCAATTTGACTTCATCTTGAGGAACTAATCATATTTAATTTGAATCCAATCTGATTTGTTGTTGGTTGGAGATGAGATTAGGATTCCCTATTTTATAGCCTTGTGCACCTTAAAAGATTGAGCTTCCTATCTTCTTTCCTTGTTTCTAGCCGTGTGCATCTTTGGGAGATTGATTAATCTCTCTTTAATCTTCATATAATCTTCTCTTTATCTCCAAGTTTGAAAACGTGTGCCATATACCCTTGAATTCAAATTCAAATCTATCTTCTTTCAAATCCAAATTCAAATTCAAATTCAAATTCAAATTGCTAAAACAAACCTATCTTCTTTTAAATTCGTTTTCCCTCCATGCCTTATCTCCTTGTTTGCCTTAGAGATAAAGTGTTAGCTGAATTGCCTTATCTCCTTGTTTGTCCTTATAGATAGAGTTCCTTACGTGCCTCCTTCCTTGAAATGATCATGCATTGACTTCCATTTGCCCTAGCCACGTGAAAGGCTTACCCTTGAACCTAAGTAAACTACTTGGTCATGAATATGGACCAATGTTACAAATAATTCCCAACCCATATTACATGAATTAAATACTAAAAATACTTGAAGGAAATTAAACCTAAGACTACATGAGAATGCAATCTCATTTATTTGAATAATGCAAATAAAATAAACCAAACTATGCTATAAATTCTTTGCAAGAACATGGCCTCCAAAAATCATAGGTTGCCCCCCTTGGTTTACATCATACCCTCTTTCTTGAAAAGAATTTGTCCTCAAATTTGAGGTATCACCACCTCCTGGATCAAAGACCATCTTCTTGAATTGTAACAACCAATTCTCCACATATTCATCATTGATTATACCCTTGATGAATAGTCCAGCAATAACACATGCACCAAATAGTAATTTTGTGAGGAAACGTTCATCCTTAAAAAACTTCGTAAGAATTGAGTCATCAAGGCTTGTGCTAATCACATCCATATGAATAACTTGCCCAATGTAAAAGTCAGCCTCCAAAATGTATGGATGAATAGGTGCTTCTTCTTTAATAAGGTTCACTCCAAATTCCTGCAAAATGTTGTGAATAAAACTAGGCAAAGACTTGTTAGTAGTAAAAAGAATTTCTTTAACCTGGAGTGGAGGTAGGGGCTGTTTTGGAACCAAAATATTCTCACTTCCCTCTTTTTGAACTTTCTTTTCACACACAATTGCCTTTTTCTCCTCCTGAGACTTGTTAGTAGTAACTAAAATTTCTTTACCCTGTAGTGGAGGTAGGGGTTGTTTTGGAACCAAAATATTCTCACTTCCCTCTTTTTCAATTTCCTTTTTACACACAATTGCCTTTTTCTCCTCCTCAATTTTTTTCTTCAGAGTCTTCTGATCCTCAATCACTTGTGTAGGAGATAAGGGACGTAACACCAACTTTCGATTTTGGTGAAAAAAAGTGTATTTGTTTCCTCATCCTCATCCACATCCTCATCCTCATCCTCATCCTCTTCCTATCCTCTTCCTTATCCTCATCCACTTCCTTATCCCCGTCCTCATCCTATCCTCATCCTTATCCTCATCCTCATCCACATCCTATCCTCTTCCTCATTCTCGTGCTAATCCTATCCTCATACTCATCCTCGTCCACGTCCTCATCCTCATTCTCGACCTCATCCTATCATCATCCTCATCCTCTTCCTCATCCTCAGCCTCATCCTGATTCTCGTCCTCATCCTATCCTCATCTTCATCCTC
>NC_032023.1:2282730-2306182 GCF_001865875.1 Lupinus angustifolius | reverse complement strand
TTCGTAATATTTTCAAAAGGTGCACCAAGACCGTAATTTTTCGGTCAAAGTGCACCAACTGAGTAAATTTTCCATCTCATGTCTATGGTAGAAGATCTATAATGACATGTTAATTAAAAATATACTGTAACACAACTATTATTGCAAATAATGTTATGTACCAATAAAAAACATGTCAATTAAAAAATTAAACATTCACTATTTTTCTATTTTTGCTTCAATATTATTAGTGCATAACATAGTTTGAATATGTGAGACACAATTTAACACAACAGATGATTGTCCAACAAAACTTAAATATAACTCTACACTGTTTTGTACTGGTTGTGCCAGAGCCCCGAGCCCAATCATATGCACATGAGTCATTATCTTAGTCCCTGTAGGCCTCACCATCTTTTTATGCACACCAGGGGAATCACCTATGATAATATGATACTATACTCATTACACACAATTAGTGTTTGATATACATGTTAAAATGAGAGTGGTAACTTTGCTTACAATAGATAGATGAATAAGATTGACTTAAGATGTGGAATGGAATGGAAAAGTGTCTCATTCCATTCCATTTATTCTACTACAATTTAGAGTGAGAATAATTTTGGGAGTTTAGAAGAAAGTTTAATTTTATTCTATTAATATGTTGTTTTAGAGTAATTCAACATATATTTAAATCATTCTCTAAACAATGAAGTAGATGATGTGAGAATTATTTTTCAATATGTCCTCCACGTAAGCATCTCAGACCAGCAAATGGTTACTTTAACCCATAATTAAAGGATATCTTTTGGTCATAACAACGGGAGATAAATTGGTTTTGGCTCTGATATAATGCTAAAATTTTATCTCAAAATAAATTGACAATAAAAAAAATAGTAACATATATTTAAATCATTCACGAGACAATGAAGTAGAAGAACATACTCTCACAAATTAGATTAATTGTGATCATTGGGCTAGGAAAGACTATAATTACTTCCCCGTTCTAGAACTCTCAGAAAATAATACTTTTATCTTCTAATTTTTTTTGCTTATCTGTTGATCATATATAGTAATTAATAAGACCACCAATGCTGAAGAATATTATCGTATTGAAAATATGTATGTTAAACATAATCTAATAAATTTAAGGTCTCAATAGATTTTCACCAATGATGAATTAAATGTTCCATTCCTCATGGTATATTAAAAAGTTAAACAAGATTGTTTTCAAAGTGAATTATCATAGCCCTTAAACTCTGATTCTCCTTGTTTGCTTCCTCCAGCTTCATCCGCACCAAACCCATCTAAAAGTCATGCCCAACATAATCTTCTTGAATCAAAACTTATGCCTAATAGTGATAATAATAATAATAATACCAAAAATTATTAAATATTATTAAAAATGGTCCTTGTTTATGGAGTTACCCAGAAAGATTACTCACTTTAGTTAGGGGCTGTCCTTGATTTTTGGGGGACTGTTCAGAATTATTCAGGCTTAAACTTAGAACAGTAGATTTAGATCCTAGCTGCACAATTTTCTGGTCCATGTAAGTTAGCAAAGAACATTTAATAACTCAAAAGCATGTCATATTCTGAGACAATCTGCTCGATAAATATAATATATACATATATATGTGTGTGTATATATATATATATGAAGGAGGAAGAGAATATGGAAAATGTTTTGAAACTCAAATAGTGACTAAACAAGTATGAAAACTTACAGTATTATGAGTTGAGGGTTCCACTGTTTTGTTTGATGCATGTGTATTAGTATTACTATCATATTGCCTTTCATGATTAACTTCCTGCAATTTTGCATTTTTTCCTTCCATTTATCTACCAGTTACAGATATATCAGATTATGTAGCTTCTATTCTAAGGGTGCAAGAGGTTATGTTTTCAGATTATATGTTATGTAACCTCTGATGCATAGAAGTATATAATGGTTGCATCTTGCTGTGTTTGTGGATGGAATAGGCAAAACATTCATAGTCTTTTTTTAATATCAGCCTCATTTTCCACAATAATTAATTATACTTCTTGGACTTGTTACTAAATAAGATTTAATCGGAAACAATTCTAGTGGTGCAAGTAGCATGTATGTATAATATAAAGTCAAAAGTTAATCCAGGAAAAGATTAATTATTTATCAATAAGATAATACAATTGATTAACACAAGAAATTTAATGTAATGTTATTATAAAAAATATCCCCATAAACTGATTGACCCCAAGTATAAACAAGGTAAATGATGAATCTTTTATAATGACACTCCTTAAGAGTACAAGTCATGTTATTTGGAAAGTTACTAGTCTTTGGTTAAAAGGATGAAGGAAGAGAGTTTAGCAAGTATTTAGCCCAACAATGACTAGAATCTCAGGGTGAGTATGGTCGGGGCTAGATTCTAGGTGTATGGCTTATCCCTTACCTGAATCTTAGATTCAAAGCTAAACCCAATTTCAATTATCGACTGAGACAAACTTTGAACCTGAACTTAAACCCAATTATATATAATACATAACTATATATATATATATATATTTATTGTTATAAAATTTCTTATGAAATTTTGGATGAATTGATTATCTATCATCTGTAATAGATTTAATTTTTCTACATTATTTGAATCTTTTTAATATTCGTTTTCCTAGTTTCAAATACTCTTTTGTGGAGTAGGTGATATATCTCTTTAATTGTCTCTTTCGATGTAATATTTAAATAAGAGTGGAGATTCACTTCTACTATATTTTTAGTCTACGACAACACCTCAATTCTCTATGGTTTTAAAACTGTATATTAAATAATTATATATGGAGGTCAAAACAATAAATTGTATGGACTAAAATATATCAAAAATAGTTATAAAAATACTTAAAATAACTAATTTAATAACTTTCAGAATCATTTTTTATTTTTAATTTTTTAATTTGTTAGAGACCAAATCTTTAAACACTTGACTAATTTTATTCCACTAAGGCAGCAACTTTAAAAGTTTCATAAACTATCACTCATATTTAATTATTTTTATCTTAATAATACCTACTTTAAAACACAAGAAGCAACCAAAAAAAGTATTACTACTTATCTAAGCAACCCCTCTAACCCTGACAAAATAAAATAACTGATGCTTACCACTTAAAACTGTTACAGGAACTTGTTGCAATTACTCTAACATTACTAGCATATTCTATTCAGGATTATCTTTTAATACATTTATTTTGTTGATACTAAATGGGTTTCACAAAATTTGGGTCTCACTTTATTGCTAAGCCCAATATGAAATTTATCCAACAGTAAAATATGTTAAGCAAAATGTTATTAAGAGATATTAATAACATATGTTGAAAATTAAAAGATAAGCTACAATTTTAAAGATCTTTGGATTTACTTTCTTATAGTGGCACAAAACGTAAAGAGGGTCAGAGGCAGAAAACCTATCTCCACAACTAGCCCAGGGACTGTTTTAGGAATAAGGAAGATCTCATTTACAGAAAAGACAAATGCATTTTTCTCTCTTTATTTTCATGATAAAAGTGTTATTTCACTATAATTAAAAGAATAAATTATCATTAAATGTTATATTCTCCTTTGTTTTTTTAAATATTTATTTCTCCATAATGAAGAATCAAAACTCTGTATTTTATCCATAGCGTGGAGTTCAAGGACTCAAATGGGTGCCTTTATTAATGAACAAACAAATATTATTTTTTTGGATCATAATATTAAGCTAATAAAATATTTTTTATTTTTTAACCATTTAATATATTTAAGTCAGTTTACAAATTACCCACAAAAATAAGGTTTTCAGATAACTAGTAATAGAAGTAAAAAACCATAACTTAGGTATTCGGCGGTCAAAATCAAAGAAGATGTGACTTCTAAGTTCTAACCAAACAAATATTTAACTTTCTTATATGTAAATTATGAAAGTGGATATGCAAATATACATAAGAAAAAAATATAAAAAAAAACTATGCCTTTTCAACAACAAAAAATACATCATTACCAACAAGGTATTGGTATAGAATTATAAGAGTATCCACAGTGGTGAAAAAAACTTAGTTTATAGCCAAATAAAAACATCATTCTTCCAATTTTCCATAGGAGAAGAATCATTTTTGGGCTTATTTTGCAACAGTGAAAAAATAGACAATGTTCTTATAGTTGAGACAACATTAACAAATGAAAACAAATTGTTAGAAGAGAGAAGAAATCAATATTAAATAAAATAAAGTAAAAGTGAAGAAGAAGATATGTAGGATAGGCTTGTGATGTCCATTTAAGAACTGAAACAAAGTTACAACATTGGAAGTGATTTTGACTTGAGTTGCTTAAGTTGTTAGAATATGTAAACAAATATAAAATAACCAATGAGACATATTTAAGAACGAAAAATGGGTTGTACCAATGTGGATGTTCTAAGGCTCCACTAGATCTCAAGATGACCAAAAGGTCAATGGTTCGATTCCTAATAGTGACAATTGTTTCAAAACTCAACTCACAAATAGAACTTAAGAAAACAAATATTTGGGATTGACAATGAATCAACCAATTCGGTGTTCGTTCGAAAGTCGACTCGTTATTTAGCTCGACATAACTTGGTTCATGAACTAAATGAGCCGAACTTGAGCTGAAAATTGAGGTTGGTAAATAAACGATCCGAACTTGAGCTGAATACAGTTCGTCTCGTTAGGTTCATGAGTTATCTTGATATGTATAAATATATTTTTTATGTTTATTGTTATTATAACATGACTCATCCATGCATTATTCTTTATCTTTATAGTTGTTATTTATAACCTTGTGGAGTATTTTTATAAAATTAATTAATTATTTGAGTTGTTTAAAAAATCAATCCGAGTTTAGTCAAATAATTCATAAACTTTAACCGACTCGAACTCGAGCTTTTATAAAAGTTGGTATCTAATTTGAGTTGAGTTTCGAGTTAAATAAATCTTTATCAAATTAAATTCCGATTCGACATAGTTCAGCTCGTTTTCAGTTTTATTCGATTAGATTTTTTTTTTTGTTGCATAGAAACAAAAGTGTTAGTTTGTTATTCATCACTTTTATGAACACAAATTTAGTTTCATCTCACACACTTATCATATTGTGTGTAAAAACATATTCATATATGTGCTTGTTATTTCCTCTCTCTACTATTCAACCAAATTCACATTCCTACTTGTGTGAGTTGGCAAGTAATGTAAGGAATCATTACCAAGTGGTGTTTCATTCCTAATTGAGAGAACACATTAGAGTTTTAACCAAATAATCTGAAACTCTTGTTCATCAATGTTATGTGAAATGCAATCTCACTCTCTACACACTTTCACTTCCATCAAACTCCCATTACCCACTTTCACACTCTCAACGACGTCGTCTTCTCCCATCTCTCACACACTTACCCTCGCTTTAATTTCCAAACCAAAAACACTCAATACGCCACCGTTTAATCAATCTCTGTCACTTCCGCCTATTGCAAAAAATCTAGGGTTTCGACCCACATCTGAATTTGGGATTCTATCTCAATTCTTCGTTCTCTCCATGGTATTACTACACTTAATCACTTGAACAGCAAAAAAAAATTTAAAAGTGAATCCCGATTTTTTTTTTTGTTTTGCAGGCTTTTGGTGCATTTTTTGCAGTGGCTTTGGTTTCCATTCCAACCATGATTGTGAGTTTTTTTATTATTTGTTTATTTATATATATATTTTTCAAATGTGTTGAATGGCTAATGACTAATGTCACACGAGGAATGTTAGCAACAATGGTTTCCATATTTATTCACACACTTTTTTTATAACATGTATTTTATTTACTTTTTGAGTTTTTATACTTATATAAATAGATCAAGAAAGTGTTGATCCACTAGTATAAGGGCCTCGGATTAGCTAAAATGTCAAATGTTTAATTCCTGGGATTAAACATTTTCGGAAGGGCAGCCACACACTCCAAAAGAGATTAATTCCTTACCCCTATATGTTGATGGATACCCTTGGTTATACCAATAATAAAATACTGGTATAAATAGGGATGACACAATAATTAGGTAAATTGTAACATTTTATTATATTTGCAATAACTCAAAAATCTTAATTTAAGATTTGGACTTTTATGATTTAATGTATTATATGGTAGTCTTGTTATAAGTTTAAAAATTTGTTGTATTCCTTTGTCTATATTGTTTCATGTTTGTGCATTTTGTATTTGTGTTGTATTTGTACTTGCAAGGTAATAATTGATGTTCAATTTTTGCAACAGGCTTTTAGAAGATTAGAAGCTTCAATGAAGAAATTGTCTATAAGGTTGTTTCAGAAGAAGTACCTGGAACTTTATCTTCTTTCAAACTCTCTACTAAGGAGCTGAACGATTTGACCCAACAACTTATCAGTCTCAGGTAACACTTTCCCATGATTTTGTTGTTGCTTTTGTGTAAGTTCTTCTATATTGTTGATGCTGGCTTTATCCCTTGTTGTTAGTCTATATCTGATCATGTTTTGTCAATGCTTTTTAGGTATAAAATTTCAGGTATTCCCATTGTGAAAAAGGATGGAAACACTACCAGTTCGAGATCATTTCGGAAGAACCCAGCATCCTAACATTGCCAACATTTCCTAGACGTGTAAGCATTTTGTTTCTGGAACTAAGCTTGGTTGAATGAGAATCGCAGAATAGTTATAAGTTGATTTCAATCACTTGGTTTCCATTGTAATTGCAAGCAATGTATTGAAATATAGTTACAAGGAATCATTGATGCCTTTAATGTTAAAGATGCTTGAAAAATAATGAGCAAAGCCATTCAATGAGGGTTCTATGTTGATCCTGATTCCTGAGGATTAGTTCATTACTGCCATTGAATCAGAGTTGGTTTTTACACTTGGGTCCATCTACTATGACATTGAATAAATTTACTAACCTTTTTGTTAGTTAGGTATATTCAAGTCCCATGTTGGATAAAATGTGATCAACGAAGGAGTTTATAAGCCAAAAGGCTGATATAATTATTGTATTAAGGTTTTAGTTGAAGATGTGGTCTCTCTTTCATTGATAACTCTTTACTCTTCTCATAGCCCGTGGCTCTTAAGAATGTGACTTGGCCAATACTAACATTTTGAAGTTACAATATGTTTTCTAGTCACATTTTAAGGTACAAGGTATGATGAGTGTACACTTTGAAGCATTAGAGGTAGAACCTTTATTTATATGCTACATATACCTGAACCCTTATTTTTATTATGATTTCCGTTAAGGCATAAGTTGAATCTTACAGAAGTAAATTAAATGGCAATACATGAATATTTACAATTTTGCATACTTCTTTAGCACTTCAGCAGCATCTTTTGCATGATCTGGGATAGGCATGTTGCTCACTAGAGTTACCCTTGAAGATGATACCAATGATCTCATTTGTGAATTTGAAGGATCAATCTTCCAGAACATCACCTCCCACACCTGCTACAAGCAAAACTGTGTTATATAACATGTTTTACTGGCATTAGTAAACCTCAACAATAATAACAAAGTTTTGTATTTTGCTGGGTTTATAAGTGTGAAGTCCCACATTGGATATGATGGGAGAAAAAAAGTTTATAAATGGAAAAAACTCATAGAACCAAAGCTCCTCAGTCGTGGTTTAGTGTAACATTTGTTGAACATATTTGTCCTTTTATTTTTAAAGAGTTTCATGGTTTGGAATCTAACCAACAAATATTTATTCATTGCTGGAATTCCTATGGTGCAAATCCTAATGTTCTAACTGTTATCAAATTCAACATTCCAAAATGTGAATTTCGTTTTGTTTAATCTCACCATGTAAAACATGAAGAATGTGAAAATACAACTCCACGCTGAAAAGGGCATTTAGAAACATTTATAATTTTGGTTTTGGTGTAAACCTGCAATTTGTTACAACTTCTAAAACCTTTCATTTTGTTCTCATTTGCAATAGAGGGTTGATGGTCCTAATTAAATTTCAAAAACATGTGTAACTGATCCAGAAAAAAAAAAGAGATGAGTGAAAAAGAGGAAACTTATGACGAAATTGGAACTTTGTCAAAATAAATTAAGGAACAAAATAAATATATAAAAAGTAAATAACCAAAGATGGGTAAAATAGATATGCGTATTTGTTTTATCTATTAAGACAGATAGATTAGTTGACAAGTTGTTGTGTTGATAACTTTTAGTTGATATTAAATGAATGTGTGCTATGTATACCAGAACTTCACGTCTATACCATGTTTTATACTACCACACTTTTTTCTTTAAAATTGTTTTCATTCTCTCCTTCAATCATTTCAACCCCACCAAAAAAAATGAGACTCATATCCCTTGTCCCAATCACATTATGGCCCTGTGATGTTGAGAGAACATTATAGGAAATGTATTGATAATCTTTTTCTCATCACTAGAAAATTAGATCCAATTATTGACTTGTTCAATTTATTGACTTAATGGTCATACGAATTATCTATTTTAGGCTTAAACCAACTAACTTAAACTGGGTTATCATAATTTTGATATAAGACCAATCAAATGAGCGACTTGTACCAGTCATGTGTCTGGTTCATAATCGATGAGGAATAATACCTGAATGGTTTTGCCAACACTTAAAGGGGTAGCTTCTGCTTGGACCAAGTCACCCATATCCGCTCGTTTCAAATGGTTAATGTTAAGCTGAATTCCAGCCACTCTTTTATACCCAGAAGCCATATGTGCTCCCATGCTTGCTAGAGATTCTGCTATCATTGCTGATACTCCTCCATGAAGCACCTTAAATGGCTACACACATCAAAATTCATTACCATAATTCATACCTTAACAAATATATAATATAACCTTACCTTAAACTTTAATTATTTCTACTTTAATCCTTAAATACTTGATAAAGTAGGTTTTAATTGTTGTCATCAAGTACATGCCTTAATAATTGTTAAAGTGTCAGGTGGTGGTGTTGTTGACAAGTTATCCTAAGTCACTCCAAAGATTAACAACCTAAGACCAAAACTGCCCAACAAAATTTGTCAAGTCTAAGATAAAGTTTCAATCTTGATATGTTCATAAGTACCTTATTTTTAGCAAAAAAGGAAAAAAGGAAAAAATGAAACTTTTTTGAGACATTCAGAAACCAAAGAGAAATAGTTATGATTAAGAGGAAAAAAATTGATGTGGGTTTTACCTGACAGCACTTTTGGGTAACTAGAAGATGGCCAGAAACTTTTTGTGGTGATAATTCTTCAATCTCAAACCCAATTGAATGAAGAGGTGCATCCAGATCAGCAGTTTTTGGTTTTGCTGATGATGATGATTGTTGGTCCTCCATCAATAAATTGGAACAATAATTTATGTTTTTGTTGTTCTTAGATTATGTTGTTGCTACTTTTCATAAGAGTCAGAAACAAAAGGTTAGGATTGGGAGGCTATGGAATGTTTAATAAATGGTTTTTCATATGGTGCTACATTTATGACCACTAAAACATCAGCCATACTCTTCTCCATGTACAATAAGGGAAGTGCCCTATAAAATAAAATAAAAAAATAAAATGACAATTATATTATTTTATCTATACTTTTAATGATATTTATATCTTTAAAATTAGTGTAAATAATAATATTTTTCTATCTGGTAATAGAAATGATCCTATTCCTAAAAGACATTGAGTAAAGTTATTATATCAAGAAAATCTTGTTCTTTGATGTTACAAAAATATTTAATTGTTAAATTTTTTCAACCAAAACACCATCTATAAACATGATGCATTTTTTTAATAAATGAGAAATGAAAGTTTGAAATGTAGTAGGTGGATGAGCATTTCTCATTGATAAGTGTAATAGGTAGTTGGAAGCTGACTTGGAGTCTGAATGCAAGAGCTGGTCAATTTGTCCAAATAATAGTGTGCAAGAAGGAATCTTAACAAATATAATAATAGTTTAAAATCTATCACTAGTAAATATTTATATTCAGTCAATGCATCATCTACTATCCTTTGTATTATTTTTATTTAAAAATTAATAGTAATTAAAAATGAATGATAAATAATATAATGACAATGTAAAAATCTCTTACACTTTTAATGTATACATCTTTTTTTCATATAATAAACTTTTGTCCTAATTTTTCTACCAACAATAGAATAATGTATGTTAGTTGTAAACTAATTATTAATAAATAAAATATTATCTTGTCACATATATTATTTTTTATGGTAGAAAGATTAATAAAAAAATTTAGTTGAATATATATCACTTTCCATATATTAAAGAAGTCTATGGTAGAAATATTATATTTTTTGGGAAATTATTATCCTGATTTTTCTTTTTAAATTTAACTACATTATATTTACCACTCCTTTTTGTTTTAAAAATCTATAGAGTTAATTACACTGACACACCTGAGTTTTAGCGAAATCACATAAACTACCTCTCACTTTTCTATACATACACAAACTTCTCCTAGTTTTTATACTTTCGTTACACTGACCACCCCTGCATGAGAAATAAGTGTAATCTTTTAAATAAAAAATGTGATAAATGCGATTAAGTTAAACAAAACATGGTATATTGTGAGGAAAATCCAAATAATATTAAAATCAATGTATCTTTATTATTTTTTGTTATAAAATGCATCAACAATTCTAAATGGATATTGTTTAAATCACTCTTATGTTATATCGTAACGAACCAAAAATAATAAAGAAGTACCGGTTCATATATTATTTGGATTTGTCTCCACAATATACCATGTTTTGTTTAACTTGATTGCATTTATCACACTTAATTGCATTTATCACAATTTTTATTTAAAAGATTACACTTATTTCTCATGCAGGGGTTGTCAGTGTAACGAAAGTATAAAAACTAGGGGAGGTTTGTGTAGGTATAAAAAAGTGAGAGGTGATTTGTGTAATTTTGCTAAAACTCATAGGGTGTCGGTGTAAGTTACTCAAATCTATATTTACTTTCTAAAGGGAGGTAGGTGTAATTACAATCATCCCTTTTTTAAAGAGTAAGTATAGTTTTCTAAAACAGAAGATAAAATAAATATAATTAAGTCAAATTTTTATTATCTATTTACCCGTTGGTTTTGGGAGGGTTTTAGGGTGAGTGGGAAGACTTGAGAACCATAGCAGAAACCTATAAGATAACTATCAAACATTTCATTTTTTTTTTTATTCCCCTTCAAAATTAAATTACAAACATAACCTCAATTTTCCCTCTATTTATATATTAAAATTCAATAATTATCATTATCCAATGTAATATTTATTTATATTTTTTACTTTCTTAATTAACTTTCCTAATGGCAGAAAACTGATAGAGTAAGTAATAATTTACCAAAAGAAGAAAGAAATAATTGAGGAGTAACTAGTGAGTCAAAAATAGGATTAAAAAGAGGTAGGTAGATGAGTAATGGCATTGGTATTTGGCACGTTGATTTAAAGACATTTAAATAATTAAATGGGTATCATTGTGGTAAGGTGTCCCTAACATTTAAGAGTTGCCCTTACATTTATGTGAAGTGTCCTAATATGCGGTTGAATCACAACTAAGGCCCACTATAGAATTTCAATGGTTAGAAGCATTAATCGGCAAACATTTGTAGGGAGGCCAATTGACAAATAGAGAGAAAACATGTAATTATTATATATAAGTTTTATATAGAGTAAACTATATTAATACTCCTTTGAATTTTAGTGAAATTATACAAATTACTCTTCACTATTTTATACTTACACAAATCCTCTATTTTTTATACTTTTATTACATTCACCACCCTCCATGAGAAAGAAATAAGTGTAATATTTTAAACAAATAAAAAACATAATAAATATAATTAAGTTAAACAAAATATTGTATATTGTGAAGACAAGTCCAAATAATATACAAATCAATGTATTTTTATTATTTTTGGTTCGTTATGATATAGTAAAAGAGTGATTTAAACAATATTTATTTAGAATTGTTGATGCATTCTATAACCAAAAAATAATAAAGATACATTGATTTATATATTATTTAAATTTATCTCCATAATATACCATATTTTGTTTAACTTAATTGTGTTTATCACATTTTTTATTTAAAATATTACACTTATTTCTCATGCAGATGTGATGAATGTAATAAAACTATAAAATTAGGGGGTTTGTGTAGGTGTAAAAAAACGAAAGGTGGTTTGTGTAATTTCGTTAAAACTCAAGAGGTATCAGTGTAATTTATTCTTTTATATACGATCACTGTATTATATATCATTTATATTTTATTTTCATTAAATTTTTAAAAAATAATATAAATAAATAATGGATAATATGTTGATTGTATATAAATATTTATACTGATAATACATATTACATTTACTAATAAAACATGAAATTATGAAAAATGGGCACTAGCTCAAAAGGTGTATTATAATCATTATTATTATTAGAAGTAAATTCAACTTACTTTAATTTTATAATCAGTTTCTTATTTAAATATGTTATTGTCTTAGTTAATATTGTAAGTTAAAAAAGCGTACAGAATATAAACTTTGTAAGTTAGTTTATCAAGGTAAAAGAGATGTTTATATGAATATTTTTTATAAAATTTTAAAGAATACGTAATGTTGTATATTACGTTTTTTAATTTATCTTAAGTCTTGAGAAATAATTTATAAATAAAAAAGTGCATATACCTCTATTCTCATTCTTTTGAATTATCTATTGTGTAAGTTTGAATTTTACATATTTAAATTTTGTTGTGATTTTTTTATCTTTTAAAAATAAGTCAAATCACGCTTTTTATGAATTTGTTATGCGTGTAGAAAAATGCATAAAATATAATTTCTAGTTTTTAATTTACCGTGCCAGCTTAAGAAAATAACGAAACAATTAAGTTAAATAAAAATAAAAATAGAAGTCCATCAAATTATTTACGTGAAAAGAAAACTCCATGCTTCATTCAAGAAAACTGTTTCAATTTGTTTGAGTAACATCTATAATATAGTGTGACTTCTCGTACAATGATGTTTTATCTATACATATAAGACTTGAATTTGAGAATTTGTGTAAACATATACAATTTTTTTGGTTTTCAAAATGTATTTTTGTACCGTAGACAATCCTGTTTGAGTTGGAAATATCTATCTATATATGAGGTTAATTCTCCTAGCAGACATTTTTTCATCTGCAAGACTTGAACCCAAAACCTTTACTTAATAGGAATAAACATGTACCACTTGAACCAAGCCAGTTGATAAACCCATACAATTTGAACCAGTTATCTTTATGTCCCAAATTTTATATATATAGTTGATTATTATCACCAGTTTTTATTATTACTGTAATATTATGATACTATCTACTCTATCTATTTTATATCTTTTAATATTTAATGTTATACATATAATTTAAAAATTATTAAATAATATAAAAAATCGATACAATTTAACTAAAATGGTATCATCTAATGCATATTAGAAACTAAATTAAAACAAAATAAAAAATGAGTCTGAGTAATAAATAAATTTACAATCAGAAAAGAATTATAAATATGTTATTTGAAATAAATGAAAAAAATATGAAAGTGGTAAATAATATTGTGTGGGTTAAGATAATAGTTGGAACAGATCATTGATGCGGATTCATTTTGTCAGTTCGATAACTAGTCCGTGATGTATCCTTGGACTTATCTATAACCGACATGAGTGTAATATTATGCACTTAGACGATAAAGATTTATAAGATAACAAAAATGTTAAGAGTTCGATTTCTGAGAGTAACACTTATTATAAGAGATATTTACATATTAAAAAATAATTAATTACTTATTTAAAAATGATAGGGATGAAATATACTTGACAGTACAAAAAAAATAGTAATTAATAAATTATATTGGAAACACTACTTACATTTTTTATATTAGATATTTCGCATGGTTTGCAACCAACTTGGAGTTGGTATGCTACAAGGCACGGACATTTAATACCTCATTAGTTACAATTGGGGGAAATTAGTGAAACTGAAACATATAGGACAAATAACTATTGTACTAAACTCTGTCCCAAACCAATTATATTATGACACGTCAGTTAAAAAGTTAAATATTTATAACTTTATCAGTTTTGCTTCATTATAATTAGTGAGAGACGTGGTTAAAGACAACAGATCCCTATCCAAACATATATAGGAAATGTATAGCACATAAAGCATGGGTTTTTTTTGTTTAACATATCATATTTTATACTCTTCTGTTATTTTAAATTTTGGATGTGTTTGTAATCATGATTGTGCTTATTATACAAAGATCATGTCCCCATATCCATATTCAATAATATTTTACTAAATAATATAAAATATTAGTTCATATTTTTATAATTTTTTCAATTAAGTGATACATTTTAATTAGTTTGCCACAATAAGAGATCTTCACCCCTTCATTAAACACAGCTCCTCAAAAGTTCCACATGGTGGTCTGGTTAGTTTCATATTTTCATTAAACAATTACTGATTCAGAATATATTTAATAATTCAATATTTACATAAACAATAATATTAACTAGTTAATAAAAACAACAATATCTCCATTCAATTCCACAACAAAATAATTGCAATCGGTATTGGATCCTTTTTTGAAATAACAACAAACTATGGTTATCTCTTCTTATTATGTTGTTGCAACCATACTCATTCTTATCTACTAATATTTCCAATTGATTACTTATATTTTTAAAAGAAATGAAAATTAAAATATTACTTTAATAAGTAGAGAGCATAAATTAGCTAAACTGAGTCCTCTCTAATACCAGAGAAGAAAGTTATATTTTTACTTTTAATTTTAAAAATAAAAATATCATTACAAATATAAATAAAAAAATATAAATGTCATTACATTTTAGAATTTGCTTTGTTTTTTATAGCACTTCCCTCTATAGTATCAGATAGAATTCTGACTCAAATTAGTCTTCAACAATATCTAACCACCGTTTTTAGCTTTGATAGGGAGAACTTTTTTGTAGTTTAGAAACAATGATTAGAGACAAAATCTAGTCCATTAAAAATGTCTTACTAAATTAAAATTATATAAATATATATATCCTTTAATCTATGCATTGTGGTCTATTGTTAAAGATGAGTGACAATTTCAAGTAACATCTACATGAGATTGCAGTCTACTTTCACTTCTGAGTTGTCACCAATAATTGGCAGGTTTTGTGATTAAAAAATGCGGTCCACAATATCTAATTTGATCGCAACAATATAGATGTGGTTGACAATGCATCGACAACGCACCGCAATTACAGTATAATTGAAATTCACAACAAAAACCGCAACAAGACAGACTTATGACGACAATGTTAGCTAATCCGGACGACGACGCATTGGCTTCTTGCATGTGCCTCTATTCTAGTGGTTGATCAATTTTTGCTGCAGCCTTCCTTTGTTCCCTTAGTGTCAATTGCTTCAGACTTCATTTTGAGAGAGGAAAATGGAGAAGAGATTGGATAGTTAGGAGTCTGGAATTTTGAGAGAATGAGATAAGAGACTAGAGAGTTGATAAGTGGAGAATGGAGTCTGTTTTGGGTAATTTTTTTACCCAAATTTTATTTGGTATAATTATATTTTTAAATATTTATGTGTTATATTTCTTTATAAAGCCTGCTCATGGATTATAGGAATATATTATTTTTATTGATATTTATTCTTCAAAGTTATTGATGGAGAATTGCTCTAAACTATATAGTTTTTTTTTTTGCATTGAGGTAGTATAAAACTTTCACAATGCCTATAAGAGAAGAATTTCCAACTAAAAAGTTATAGGGTATTCCAAGAAAAGATATTGGAAGGCATTTTGAAATACAAATATCTGAACATCTAAACAATATTAAATGTAAACTCTATGAAAAAGTGATCAAGGGGTATCACTAATTAGTGATACCATATATCTGAGTCTTGACTTTTCTTCTTAATCAGGTATTTGATGATAATGAGAATTGAAATATGTTTTTCTCTTCTATGTGAATGTAATTTAATTTTGTCAAAGTAAAAACATGATATAATGTTTTCTTTTAATTGCAAATTAAATTTTTATTAAAAAATCTATTTTAAATTATTAATTGTCATGAAACAATGTCAAATGAATAAAAAACCTACACAAAATTAATAGTTATAACTTATAATAGTTCTAGTAATTATACATAATTTTTTAAAATTTGTACATACCTTAATTAATTTCACTTCGCAATATTTGTAATTCGCATCATAATGACTACATAGACCACAATTACACTAACCATAATAACTACAATTTAAATACATGGTCAGGTCTTAATAAGTTGATGATTGTGTATAAAAGTTATATTTAATTAAACTTACTAGTTGTGTAACTTATGGTCTATTTGTCATGGGTTTTGGAGAAAAATAAGATTTTAGAATCATCTCTCACGTATATTTTATGGCATGAAACCTTTCATTTATCTTCCATATCCTTCAAAACCAAAATCGCAAATATGCTCTCAAGGTGCGTTTGCAAGTTGAGTTTTGGAGGGGAGAGAAGAGGAATGAAAGACTTCAAAATCATCTCACAAATGTATTTCATAACTCTCATCTTCCCATTATTTTCCTTCCCCTCCACAATTAATCCAATACTCAAACAAACCTTAACGAATACTAAAAAGAAACTACCATGAAAAATACTTATCAAATTAGGGATGAGTAGGACCCAACCTTACCCGCTCACCCGTCGCGATCCAATCATGATCTGACCCGAATAGGGTCGGGTCTGATCGGGTCTAGACCTGACCAATATTTAGGATCGAGAAAGACCAAACATGACCCGATCCGTCCCTTCCCATAGTCATTCACTCATCATATTTGTATGTGTTTCTACTCAAATATGTACAGATTAATGATAACTTTTGGTCGAAAGTATCATCGATTCTCTAATTTTTCATCATATATACATGATTAATAATTTATATACATATATCATTTTATAAGTCAAATTACATATTCATAATAATAAATAATATTAAGAAGTTTTTATCCAAAATGAGTGTATGTGCATTATATTTAATCGGGTCTATGGTCAGGTTAGGTCGGGGTTAAAGACTGACCTAATCGATATTTAGGGTCAGGTTAGCTTCGGGTCTAGGGCCGAGTCTGAGTTCAAAAATGACTAGACCAATATTTAGGGCTGGGTAAGGACAAGCCTTAATCCGTCCCAACCCGACTCATGGTCACCTCTAGATTAAATAACCTAAAGTGATATATCGAGAAAATAATAGATGATATCCATCACTTGATAGAATGAGGATTACTTGTTCCACTTTTTTATGTTCTAGGTGCCCGAACCAGTTAAAAGTTAACATCTATTTAAAAAAAAATTATAAAAACATAAAGTAATTTTTTTATGTTGATTGAATTTGATTGACTTGATTCATGATGACAATATTTTTTAGGTGAGAGGATCCTCCTTCCACTTGATAAGCTTGATCAATATCGTGCCCTTTCGATATATATCAGAATATATATTTGTTTCTTATTTGAATTTACTCATAATAATGCCCAAAACAGGAATGATGAAGCAACATGTGCTCAAGCCATCATATATTTTCTCTATAAAGAGAATTCACATCATCAAAATTTTATGCCAATCAGAGTTCACTTTCAATCTTGTTAGTACTATATAATTATAATCTTTCCAGTTAAATATATTTAAGTTTTATATATCAAGAACATAATCCTAAACAACCACTGTCTTCACTTGTTATTCAGTTTATGCAAAGCCTAAATGGATATACAGTATGCAGAGATGTGAGTAAGGGTATAAACTTTTCTAGATATTATATTCAAATTTAAAAACTCATATTTTTAAGTGGTAGGAGAGATTTATATTGTAAAGCAAATCAAGACTCTACTGAAAATGAATAATTTTTTCATTATTAACCACCACATTATTTTAGCTAGATAGCTAACTTAAGAGTATCCAACCACATTATTAACAACCAATGCAATATGTTGTTTGTATTAATTCGTCATTTGTTACATTATTATTACCGAACTTCTTTTATACATGACAAACCAGTACATAGTATGCGATACATCAAATTCGGTAAACAATATATAATATAAATGATGGAATATAATGAGGTGGGAACTAGTACAAGAGGTTTAAAAGAGAAAAAATTAATCATAAGAATAGTAAGAAATCAAGAAATGCACTTAGGCATAGTTTTCAAGAAGCAAATTTGCTCTCAGAATCAGTGACACGAGAAGCATAGTATCTAGCAATGAAATCAGAAGCTTTTCTATCAATACCAGGTTCTGCAATCCAACGTCCTCTATCTTCATCACTTGCAAATATTCTTCTCCCATTTCCACTTCCATTTCCACTTCCTTCCATGTACTCATCATACCTTCCTCCACTTGAGAAACATGCCTTGAATATGCCACAAAATGATGATCTCTTAGCTCCCATTTTTGATATTTTTCTTATGATATCAAAGCATCACACTCTTATAACCCTTTATGGTTTGTTAAAGGGTACTTGAACTCTAAGTTATTTTGTTGTGTATCTTGTTGTAAATAGCATGATAGAGTTGCATGTATTTATAGAGTGGCAAATCACATGAAATAGTTACTATAGGGCTATGCCAGATAGATTATAGGACTAAAAAGGAGGATCTGGATTCCTTGAAAAAACCAATCAGAATGGTTAACATTGTTGTAAAACTCTAAAGAAGCATAAGTACTCTCTTCCTTTACTTTTGAAATGACCCAATACAGTTCTTCTCCTAGGTGATACAACACCAAACTAAAGATGCTTTCTTTTTCTTATATAAAAATAATGCCTACCGAATGAGAATAATGCATGTAGTTATTATCTTCATTTTTTGTATCCTAATAAGTTTTTAATGAGGTAAATATATAGTTTTGTGTAAACATTAAACATGTATAGGCGAGGATTAAGATCCTCTTAAGTAATTTAGAGGTAAGTACACCCAAAACAAGAAAAATAAATAAATTAATTTGATACAATTATTCTTAAAATATAATGAGATAATTCTTCTATCTTTATGTGTAAATGCAAAAATAATAACTTATCTTTCTAATATTTTAAAGGATATTTTTCTATCTAGTTAGTGGTAAAGTAATTCCAGCTGTACTCTTATCTTTTCCATTCATTACACTTGAATTGACACCATACCTTATTTAAGAAAGAACCTTGTTATTTGTATTATTGTATACTCATAAATGACACCAAATGGTACACACCATCTTTTATGAGAAAGAAAAATAGAAATAATAAGAGAGAAACTGTGGAACTATCATTTCTTTTCCCTAAAAGGAAGGTGAGTTTACCTTAAATGTTATTTGTAAGTGAACACATAACATTTAGAGTGAATAGCTTAAAGTGAATACATATTTTATTGCTTGTTTGAAAATATTATCAATTATCAGGATGTCTATTTTGTGACTTAAATTTTATGGAAAGATATAATAAATGTCAATTTATTAACTTCGTTTGGTAACCTCTATCTTGTAAAAACTCTTCTTTCATATATTTTTAATTCTATTTAATTGTAGATATTGTTTATCATTTTACTCTTTAAGTTTTATATTATTTTATGAAAAGTAACTAGAATAATTAATTAATGAAATCATTTGAATAACCAATCATTTGGATCAAACATTTTATTACTTGTTGACAAAACCACAATTTATAATCATAATATTGTTTGGAGTTTTCCGATACTGCAATATTCGATTGCAATTGTGATTGTAGGGTGTAATTTAAAACACTAATATTATATAATGTATGAAAACTAGGCAGGAGTTGGAATTCACCACCACCTAACTTACAAGCTAAATTTGTTAGTTTATTTTGTCAATCAAACAATAATACAGTTGGGGCTAGCCACCATCAACCCCTTTTCTTGGTATGCCACTATTCTGTTCACATATGATGTTTTGAAATAAAACCTAGTTGTCTTTATATTTTTAGCTTAGACTAAAGGCATTAAAAAGTGTATATAATATAACCACTTGGTTTTATGGATGTAAAGTTGTACTTTGTATCCGTATGGTTTTTTATTAAAGGGGATTAAGAAACAGAAGAAAATTCCAAAATTAGCTTTTTAGGCTTGCTTTCTTCCTAAGCTTTACTTTATATATATTATGTATGTATTTATGGTTAGTATATGAGCATTCTTGGTGATCTTCCAAGAAAGTTCCCACCCCTTTCTCTACCAACAGAGAGTTCCCTCAAGCTGTCTTAGCCTTTTGAGAACTTCATTCTTAAGAAATGGTTAAGGGAGAGCACCAATGTTTTAAATTGAGAACTCATCCAATAACTATAGGATTTAATATGTATACGCTGACAGTATAAGTATTTTTATACTGTTGGTATATCATCCACAATTCATATGTTAGATATCATGGATTCTCAAACAAAAATAATACAAATCAACAGTGAATAATGTAGCGACAATATAAAAAACTTTACACTGATTATACATAAATAATAAACTTATAACTTTAAGGTAGGAGTTGGTGAAAGAAAATTGGATGAGTTAGTTTTTTATATTAGAAAATTGACTCATAAAACTAATTGGAATATGAGCCGTTCAAATTTCATTGGTGTACATTACCCAAAACTTAATATTATGGTTTTAATTGTGGCAAATCCAAATTGAAAATATTGGATTTAGTTGGTATTTGTAAATGAACTTTAGTTTGATCAAAAGGCATAATGTCTTACCTTTTCCTACACCTACAAGTTCAAACATTTTTAACCAGCTAAAATAAATGATTCAACCAATATATATTAAACCAAACCTAAAATAGTACAAGATAGATTCAAGATTTAGCCCGACCCTTTGAGGTCAAAAAAAGATTAGGGTCCGATCTGTAGTCTTATAAGGGAAGACATCCTTATATGACATCTCAAAATCGCCACATTCTCATACATAAGCCTCCTAGGGTCACTGATTAAAAGAACATAAACATGACATTTACCATAATGTTATTAGATCTTCCCTTAGCACAAGTTAAGCCCACCACATCAATATAAATAGAGGAGATTATATATGAAATATCATTTTATCTATGACTTCTCTATGTCTTACTCTCCTTATATATTTGTCCTCTATAAATGCTATAAATATTAACTTGGGTCTAAGAGTTCTTTTTTAAGTATTCATCCTAGACGGTCTAAGGTCAATCCTTAGTTTGATTCAACATATCTTAGAAGCTCGAAGGCTAGGGTTAATCTGGTTCCACCCAAAATCTTCATTACTAAGTCATCCCACAACCAAACTTAAAAGAAAGCCTTTTTTTTTCCTCAATGTTTTGCGTTTGTTGTGTTAATCATTGTTAAATGTATTTTATGGTTGTAATCACGAATGTCAAATTATTTTGGACCTTTTAGTAGGGTTCTATATAAAAAAGGAAAGTAAGATACTATACAGTGTACACCTACATAAGTTAGGCTGCTATAGTAGTATTTTTTATGACTTTATGTTATATATAATCTTACATGTTTGAACCTTTGCCTCCTTATTGCTTAACTTAAGATTGTTTGAACCTTAGCTTTGAACTTAAAAACATTTGGTATATATGATTGGCATATTTATACATTTCCTAGCATGTACCTTCCCCAAAACAATCCATCAAAGAAAGGAACTTGTAATCTTCGGATAAATGTAGATTATTATTTTAAAGATATATATTCAGCCTATAACCCACTTAGCATAGGTTGGAATTTCATAATATAGAATAAGTTTTTTTATATACAAATATTAGTACGTTAGTATTCGTAGTGAATGAGAAGATTTTGATCTTCATATCATTTTATTCTTTAAATCTTTTAGCCTAACTAATTAACTATCTTATCATTCCCTATATATCTCATTACAAATATAAGTATCAAATAGATTTCTGCATATCTATATAATGATAGAAAATCACTAATAAGAAAATGAGATTAGGGGAACTTGTCAAAATCTCATAGAATATTGTATGTGAGATAATATAAGCTGATCGAACATTATCAAAATTTCATATAGAAGCTCTTAATATATCCCTTCATGACATTCTTCTTTTTCACTTAATATTCCTTGGTCCATTTTCATCAAGACAACAAGAGAATAATATAAATTCAATTCATACAGAAAACATAAACGTTGGTCCTTCTTGGAAACATACAATGCTGGTCATTGGTAGCTTCATCAAAAGATGCATCCTCATAAGATAAACGTTGCAAGAATATTTCAGCTATATCTGTAAGATAAATACAAAGGAACATGATGAAATTAACTTCATTACTTTCTTTCAGTCATGACAAGAACCAGAATTATAACTTTTTTTAATGATTTTCTTGTTGGAATTTCTGACAATTTATGGGTCACAAATATAATTATGTAGTTGTGTTATGGCCATTATGTAATTAGCCAAAATATAAAATGATCTTCAGTAATTAATTTGGTGGCTAATGACATATGTATCATGAAATAATAATAAGTGTAGATACCTTCA
Source organism: Lupinus angustifolius (assembly GCF_001865875.1). Lineage (NCBI taxonomy): Eukaryota > Viridiplantae > Streptophyta > Magnoliopsida > Fabales > Fabaceae > Lupinus > Lupinus angustifolius. The sequence continues at coordinate 2,283,679 of NC_032023.1, read as the reverse complement.
GACAATTTCTGATTTGATGAAGGGACTGAATCAGAATTATTGCAACTAAAGTAGTAACCACTACGGGGTTACTTTTATGGGTTATGGTCCCAATTTGTAGAGCAACATGTTTTCAAGTGTAGAGGTTAAGGAGAATAAGGTAGGATGGGAATAGTGTTATCCAGGATAGGATAACACTATCCACCCATCCATAAGGCTCGTTAGGTATAAGGATGAGGTTTCTCCTCATAACCAAAACGAGAGAAAAGAAGGGGCAACCCACACTCTCCCTAAGGTACACTCTCAACACTCAAGAAAGCTCTCTCATTCCCCTCTAGAGAAGCATAAGGAAAACCGTAAGGCGCTCTATCATCTGGAAGATCATCGCACCCTCATACCTTCGAGATTCCGGAAATGGCTCAACAAGGTATGTTCTTCATCTTCACCATGAACTCATTTGGGGTTTCTTCGGTCTGGACCATGGATGTTCCATTTGGGTGTATGTATGGGCATACACATTCGGTTGTGGGAACAAAGCCATGGTCATAAGGACTTCCGTGTTTACTCTATGGATTTCGGATGGAGAGTAACTTCTCCGACAAGTGGTATCAGAGCCACCCCAATATGATTCATTTGTGAAATTAGGTTTTCATGTATCTGGATTGATTTAGGGTTTTGAGGTTTTCATTGTTTTAAATTCATGTTTTTCATATGAATATAGAAAGATGTAATCATGAATGTTTGATGTTTCTGGTTTAATCTTGAATTTTGGGAGAAAAATGATGCAGAAATCGCATTTTTCGCGTTCTGCTGCAGTGCTCTCGCTCAAGCGAGAGGAAATAGAGGCAAATCGCCTTTAATTTGGCTCAAGCGAGATTTGGCTCGCCCAAGCGAATATATTTTTTTTTTTAACTTATTATTTTTGGGACTTCAGTATCTTTGTGCATTGATTTTAATTGTTATTTGTATG
>NC_032023.1:2282379-2282630 GCF_001865875.1 Lupinus angustifolius | reverse complement strand
CCAAAGGAAAGTTAATATTTGGCCGAAGATCATACACACTTGTGATGATAAACATGTCATAATTCTAAAGTTTTATACATGTGATTGATGAATCAGTCCAAAGAGGGATTCGTCAGTTGACCTGCCTTATTATGAATGTTTGATCATTACAATAAGAGTACCACTTGCAGTTGATATTACTGTCCAAAGACTTGATATTGATGGTGCACTAGGTATCTTGATTTGGATATACATTGTTTTAAGCACATTGA
>NC_032023.1:2282076-2282279 GCF_001865875.1 Lupinus angustifolius | reverse complement strand
CCCTTCTCCTTTGGAATCTAGTGCCTCTGAAGAGAGGAAGGATTATGAGAAGTGGGATCGCTCTAATCGCATGAGTCTAAGGATCATTAAGCGCGGCATTCCAGAGGTCTTTAGGGGTACTATTTCGGATGAGATAAATAGTGCCAAAGATTTCCTTGCTGAGATTGAAAAGCGCTTTGCAAAGAGCGATAAGGCGGAAACAA
>NC_032023.1:2281695-2281976 GCF_001865875.1 Lupinus angustifolius | reverse complement strand
GAATGAAGCTGCTAAGGGTTCAGTGCAAAAGAAACAGAAGCAGGATGATGTCTGTTTCTTTTGCAAAGCAACTGGACATCAAAAGAAGAAATGTGTAACGTATCACGCCTGACGTGCTAAGAAAGGTACATTTCTTGCTATGGTTTGTTCTGAGATCAATTTAACTTCAGTACCTGGAAACACCTAGAGGTTAGACTCCGGTTCAACTTCTAACATCAGTGTTTCAATGCAGGGTTGCCTGAGCTACCGAAAGCCTAATCATGTTGAAAGATACATATATG
>NC_032023.1:2275915-2281595 GCF_001865875.1 Lupinus angustifolius | reverse complement strand
CCCCTCTAGAGAGAACTAAAGGAAAACCATTCGGCGCTCTATCATCTGGAAGATCATCTCACCCTCATACCTTCGAGATTCCGGAAATGGCTCAACAATATATGTTCTTCATCTTCACCATGAACTCATTTGGGGTTTCTTCGGTCTGGACCATGGATGTTCCATTTGGGTGTATGTATGGGCATACACATTCGGTTGTGGGAATAAAGCCATGATCATAAGGACTTCCGTGTTTACTCTATGGATTTCGGATGGAGAGTAATTTCTCCAACATTTCTCTCTCTTGGTTTTTCGTTCTTCTTGCACTACTAGGAATAATTCAGTTATCACATAATCATCTTTGCCACAGGACACATGTGAAAAATGAACAAACGTTTGTTGTGCTTAGCGATCAGATAGAAACATTGTGATTAAACGTTTGTATTACATTAATGGCACGTGACCTCTTTTCTCCATCCTTATTCCATGTCATCTCACTTTATTTTCTCTCTTACTCAAACCTTGGAAAAAGCAGTGTTATGAGAAGATGATCGTACTGGACGGTCCGACCAGTTTGACAGTTGACCGGACTTGAAAACGGTTCTGGTTTACCGTTTTAATTGAGTGAGAAGATGACCGTACTGGACGATCCGGTCCGACAATGTTAAACCTGGTTAAACCGGATTAAACCGGAAAGTAAAGCGGACGGTTCACTTAAATCTAATATTTTGTTTTACTCCCGTCCAAAGAAAATATGAAGAAACATTACTTGAATGTAATTATATATGATTATTAATTATATAAAAGTTTACATTTGTATATAATTACATATTTATAGATAAAAATTATTAATTATGTATAAAATCACCCGGTTAGACCAAACAGTTTAACCGTTTAAACCAATTAAATCTAATACGAGACATCTTCCGGTTTAACGTATGGCTCAGGTTTCACACCATTAGAAAAAGTTCTCTTAGGAAGGTTTTATATATGAGTTTAAAATCTATAAAATGATAGTGTAAAGTTTTTTATACTGTCAGTATATTATCCACAATTGATTTATATTATTTTTGTTTGACAATCAATGATGATTAACAAATCAATGGTTAATATTTACTAAGAGTATAAAAAACTCTTACACGATTGATGTATACTATTAACTCATATGTATATATTATCTTGGACTATACTACATAGAGCCTAGTGTATTGGGCGGAGAACCTTTCTCTTATTCAGATGACTTGTACTTGGTTCTTACCTCACTCCCTATCTGTGATGATGTTCCCTCATTTGATTATAGTAGTGATGTACATGGGTATGGATCCAATACTTTGTTTAATTAGCTACCTAGTTGAAAGAATGATTTAATATGTATACACAGATAGTGTAAGTGTTTTTTACACTGTCAGTAAATCATTACTATTTATATGTTAGCTATTATTGATTTTCAAACAAAAGTATTACAAATTAATGGTAACTGATATGTTAACAGTGTAAAAAACTTTATACTATCAGGTAGATTTTAAATCTTGAAAGAATGTGGTTGTCTATTATGAAAAAAAAAAGATTCATTGTTTTTAAGTGTTTGTTTGTATCTCACATTAAACATATGAATTCTGTGATGTTAAATAACATCTACACAAATAACCCTACTCATATCTATATATCATAGCTTTGCATAAACTAAAATAACAAGTCAAGACATTCTCACACCACCAAGATATTTTACTTTCCAAAAATCTTAAATGTAAAAACATATGTTTTTACAAAAAAATATATATTTATTATAAGAAATCTCAATAGCCTAAGATTAGAGTCAAGAGGAGAGAATTCAATAAACTCAAGTTCATTGTTATAACTAAGCAACAATTAGAATTAGAATTACTTAGTGGGTGGTGTTAGAACTTATATTATTTATTATCTAATAATATTTTAGTAGTCGTTCAAGGCTCTTAGGAATGTAGGTATAATTCGTCAAACTTCGATAACAAATAATATGTTGTCTTTTCCAACATAAATTTGCTGAACAAAGTACTAGAAAGATGAGTTCTTGTTTTTACTTTTAAGGATAAAATGATCAATCCATTATAAATAAAAGAATAAAATATAATGTTGTTTTTTATTTTATTTTTGTAGCATAGTGTTTGTTTAGCTTTATGTCCTTGATATAAAGCTTAAACATATTTAACTTGACAGATTATAATTATAAACCTAGCAAGATAGGAGTTGGACTCTGGTTAGCATAAAATTTTGATGTGCATTCAACTTTATAGAGAAAATATATGGTGGCCATTTGATACCAAATATTATTTCAAAATTGGCACGAGTATGATACAACACATAAATTAGGATATGTGTATTTTTTTAAAAAGGAAAATTAAATTGGTTTAATAGATTAGAAGATTCAGCTCGAGTAAACATTAATCGTTTTTTGCCGATACATGTTAATCATTTTTCGCTAATACATAATCTTAGTTTTTTTGGTACTATCAAGATATTTCATTACTTTTTTGGATAAGGAACTAATCTTTTATGAGGTGTGTGGTTGTCCTCCCAATAAATGTCACTCATTAGATTCGAACTCTTGACATTTTGATTGTCCTCAAAATCTAACAGGGCCACCAACACTTTTTTAATATACATATATAATCTTAGATATCACATTTAAAAAAAATGTTAAAAATCTAAAGAATCTTTACTAAAGTATACTCTAATTCATAGCGGGTCAATGAAAACTCTCATTCAAATTGCTAGGGATAAGGATAAGAAAAGATAATATTGTATTGAATCTTTTGTGTGAATTGAATTGAATTAACATGATGGAAAACCAATCCTACTTATATACATGGAAAGTTGCTTGCTGAACAAAAGAGGAAAAGAAGGCTAAAGAAGTTGCTTGCTGAACAAGATATCGTGGGCTGCAATAATTTTTTTCAACCAATCAGAATTGATGGTACATGGAATAGTACACAAAGTGGGACAGTAGATGTGGTCCCCTGTACTAGACAGGTTTTGGTGTGCTCTTTGTTTGGCTGCGTTGGTCTTATGTCTTGGTCTGGTGGAGATGTCTTGGTTGGATTGTTTGCTGAATCTCCTTGCATTGTAGTAAGATTGTCTAATAAAAATGCTAGGATTGAAAAAGAGAGTTACAATCCTTGTCTCTCTCTAACATAATGGCATGATAGTAGTACTATTTATAGTATTGGGCCCAAACAAAGAAAGAACAGTTCAGTGGTTCATATACTATATATGGTTGTTAATCATAAGTATGAAACTATGAATAACCAATGATGTGGGTTTTATATATGCAACACACTTGCATATAGTAGAAATTTACGATAATAAAGATTAATTAAATTCAGATTTGAGTCTGCCTAACTAATTTAAATTGTAATATTTTCTTTTTATAGTTGAATAGTTAATTTATCATCAATACTTTCATTTTTTATAAATAAATAAATAATGATAGATATTTTCTTAACTAAATAGTAACTACATAAATAAACAATAAAATTAAATAAATAATAATTAGTCTTTTATAAACATTTTAAATAGATGGAGGTGGAGGCTCGTGTAGTATTTTTCTTCCAACTTGGGTTATGAAGCGATTGCATTTAATAGTATTGTTTTTTGCCATCTCTTGAACTAGAGACTATGATTTATGAGTTGTTTCTTTTCTCTGAAACTCAATAAATAAAAATTAAACTACCACATTAATAGTTTTCTGATGAGAATTATGTATTTTTGATTTCTTTCTTGCACCTAAAGATATATAGGAGTAAATAAAATCTTACGAGATACTAATAAAAAATATATTATATATTAATAAAAATATTTAATAATTAAACAAATTTAGAGTATAAATTAGTGCATGTTATTAGCGAGAATATTATTTTAATACATGATGATGAATTATTAATATATTCTGCAATGCATACTCGACTCCTAAGCTCAAAACTCTATTTCAATTATCATATTTTTAAATTTAGGCATAAAAGTAATTTTTCTATATTTTGTTCTGAAAAATATTATCCACTCCAAATTAATTATTCCTCTTCCTAAATTGTATAACTAATAATAACCGAAAATCAAGTAACTATACTTCTATTTCACTGTCCATAATGTAGAGCTACCCAATTATATTTTAAAGCAATGTTATGAAATCTGAGTCGGACATTAACCTGGAAAAGGATCTGTATAGATTCTAACCGGTTAAACCGATTAGACCGTTCGGCCGGACCGGATTTTTCTATAAATAATAGGAATTATTAGTTAAAGTTGTATTTGTAGAACTTAATATCATATTTAAAATTATAGGAATTTTCAAAACACAATCACATATATTACAAAAGAATATACAGTGAGAGATTTATAAAGTATAGACAATCACATGCAATGTGACATCTGTATAGCACAAGCACAAAAATATATATATTGTTACAAAGCGAAGGCAAGATACATTATTATAAAATATTTAATATATATACATTCACAGTGTAAGTGTTTTTACACTGTCAGCAAATTATTTATATATTAATCATCATTCACTTTCACACAAAAGTAATACAAAAGGAGATCATTTTAGAACATCAAATTTACTTTAAGAAATACATTCCATCAATCAAGGAGATATGAGTATTTCGACCTACTTCAGTGACCTCAAGACTATATGGGAGGATCTTGATCAACTAAGACAATTACCTTCCTGTACATGTAACAATAAATGCACTTGTGCATTCATGAAGGCATTAAAGGCTCAAAGTGTAACACCACGAATTTTACGATTTGGAATTATAAGATTTTATTAATATTTTTATTAATTATATATTCGAAAATGAATTTCTGGGAATTTTCGGTAAAGAATTAGACGAAACTCTAGTTGAGTTTTAGTCTTGTAATTTTATTTCCTATTTTGTGGTAAATTTTGGTAATTTTTGGAGACAGTCGGTTCTGAACCACTGTCGGGGCCGAAATCCACCCGGTACGGCTCAAAAAGTGGTTTTTGAGTTCCGTAACTCGGAATCGAATTCCGATCGCACCGTTGGCTTCGTAATTTCATTTCGAGTCAATATAGACCCTGAATACACCCATACCTATTTTCTAAATATTTTTCACTCGGAATGCCGAAATCCGAAATTCTAATCGGATATTACGATCGGGCGATTTATAATATCCGATCGAGTATTAGCCGATAATACTCGAGCAGGTTTATCGCACGTGTCCGCGAAGTAGTCGTTTCGCATTGGGATGCGAGATTTACCTTTCCATAAAGCAAACCTCACATCAACCACCCAAATGTCATAGGAAATCATCATTAGCCACCCTAGGAGATTTTTTCATCATTGCCTAGGGGGAAAATCTGATTTCCTTCTCTCCCCTTTAACCCTCACACTTCACTCCACACTTCTCCCACACTCTTCATATGCAAAATTTTCTAAGATAAGGTAAAAACCTCTCTTCAAGTTTTCTCTCATTTTTCTCATTTCTTCTTCCATCTTCAAACCTTGATCTTTCAACATTCAACCAATGGATGTTGATGAGATTTAAGTATGTTGTTCATGAACATGTCAAGAACATATTCAACCGTTGAAATTTTCTAAAACGCTTTCTAACTCATTTTCTCCTCAAAACCGAAAATGATGATGTTCTTGAACTTATGAAAATATTTTGTTGAAACCATGAACAACTTGTGTTCATGGAG
>NC_032023.1:2229087-2275815 GCF_001865875.1 Lupinus angustifolius | reverse complement strand
CTTGCTTTTCGGACGTGTGCTCGTCAGGTAGACAGCTGTGCTCGGATTTGGAGCTACCCGTCCGTGGTGTTCCAGGAGGGGGGCATGAGGAATTGAGGAAGAGGCAATACCCTAGTCTTGGAGCGAGCCACTAGGAGTTGCTTATCATTTTGGGACTTTTGAAAACAAGGACGACTTCAGTTTATTCATGTCTTGTTTAGTGTCTGTTGGCGATGATTAGTATTCCCGCCCTTTCTTTTGGATTTGGTATATGTTAGTGGCGATGTAGTTTCCGCCTTTGTTGATTTAGTTTGTATGAACTAAAAATGACTTAACCGTTTATATGCATTGTGTTATTCAGGAAATTGTGAATCAGGTTAAGTTATCATTCGATAACGATAAGTTGATTTTCCGCATTTGAGTTACTTAAAGTGATGTCCCGGAAAAGGAAGGTTTTAAAAGGAAACAATTTTATACATCCCCATTTCAAAAACAAAATTTACCCATTTTTCTGCAATGTTTTTGAGAAGTATTTTTTTCGGGACGTTACACAAAGAGAATCAAAATATGTTATTTGCCTTCTAAAAGGCCTCAATGACCAATACAACACTATCAAGACTCGAATACTCCTCACGAAACCCCTACTATCCATCAATAAGGTGTTCTCTCTGGTCATACAACAAATGGGGACATTTTATGGAGAAAATCAACCTACTGTCAACAACATCAACACTGGATATCAATGGAAGCCACAACCAAACAAGAATATTGGAAGAGGATTCACAACCAATAGAGACGCTAGAAGGTTTCCAAGAAATAGAACAACAAGTAACTTTGGCAAAGGTGGTCAACCACAAAACAACAAAGTATGCACTTTTTGTGGTAAAGAAGGTCATACCATAGAAATATGCTACTTTAAGCACAGATTTCCACCAAATTTCAAGTTGAAATCAAAGGCCAGTGGAATGGTAAACAATCTTCATACTCAACAAACCAGAGATGACAATGATCAGGATGCAAGTAAGCACAATGGAGCAATGAGTGAAGAACCCCAATTAAGCATTGATCATGAACACATAATCAACCAGATAAGCCAATGCTCAACCAACAATGATCTTGCACCCATCTCAGGTATTCCTTCCACTTATCAGCCTTGAATCTTAGATAGTGGAGCCACAATACATGTTACAAATAAATTGTCTAATTTTTCCTACTGAAAATCTATTCTTGTAAGCTTGCCTAATGGTTTTACAATCACTTTCAAATATTCAGGAACAATATTTTTTTTCCAAATAGCCTGATTTTACACAATGTATTGTATGTTCTTGGTTTTAAATACAATTTAATCTCTGTTAACAAGCTTGCTTGTACCCTAAAATGCAAGCTTGTATATGACAAGGTCTCTTGTCTTATCTAGGATATGACTACCTCGAGGATGATTGGTCATGCTAAAATCTGGAATGACCTTTACATATTTACAAAGGACAATCACCAAGAAAAGGATGTTTTGTATACTATTAGCTCTTTAGAAAATAAATTTGTTCATTTCTTTGACCTTTGGCACCTTAGATTGGGACACCCATCAAACAATATTCTTAATCATATATGCAAAAAATTTCCTTATGTACAACATATATCTGATTTGGTTTGTGATTTTTGCCATCTAGGTAAACAACCTAGGTTGCCTTTCCCTCAAAGTCACGCACACACTACACATCCCTTTCAGATTGTCCACATGTACATTTGGGGATCCCTAGGTGCTCCCACCATTCAGAGACATAAGTATTTCCTCACTGTGGTAGATGTTTTTACTAAGCATACATGAGTTTACTTGATGTTGAATAAAGGAAATACTAGAGCACTAGTTCAAAGTTTTTCCCATATAGGCCATGTTCAATTCAATCACAAAATCAAAACCATTAGGACTGATAATGGGCCTCAGTTCATTATGCAACAATTCTACATCAGCTTAGAAATCTTACACCAAATATCTTGTGTTTAGACCCCACAACATAACTTCATAGTTGAAAGAAAGCATATACACATCATCAACATTGCTAGGTCTCTCCTTTTCCATTCCAATTTACCAACCTGTCTTTGGAGATATGCAGTTAATCATGCTATCATTCTAATACACAGACTTCCTACACCTACTTTAGGCATGGAGTCTCATTTTGAATCTCTGTTTGGAACAACACCTAACCTTAGTGAATTAATATTTTTTGGGTGTCTATGCTATGTTTCTATACTTACTGCCAATAGAACAAAGCTTGATCCAAGAGCTAAGAAATGTCTATTTCTTGGCCATAAACAAGGGACCAAATGGTACATTGTTTTTGATTTGAAAACTAGAGATATTTCCATCTCTAGGCATGTAGTTTTTTATGAACATGTCTTCCCTTATATCCCAAGTAATGTTGAACACACCACCTCTATAGGACCTTTCCATGATGATTACACCTTTTTATACCATATTGATAACCATAACATACCTCCTATGCCTCAACCCCTACATCCTTCTGAACCCACAAATCACCATCAAAATCCAAATGGGATACATGTTGATAGTAACACTCACCTACCTGCTACACATGATATACCATCTGCACCAAACACCAACCTAAGAAGATCCCAAAGAAATTCACATCCACCAACCTATCTTAGAGATTTCCATTGCACCCTTTTATCCAACACTTTTATTCCAACCAATTGTAGGGTCAAACACCATTTGCACAGGTCCTTATCCTATGAGTCCTTATCTCCTGGACATAGGGCATATTGCCTTTCTGTGAGCATTCACTATGAACCTAAATTTTTTTCATCAAGCTATCAGACATGATGAATGGATACAAGCCATGAAGAGAGAATTAGAAGCCTTAGAACACAACAACACTTGGACCTTAACTCATCTACCACCTGACAAAAAGGCCATTGGATCCAAATGGGTCTACAAATGAAAGTACAAATCAGATATTAGTATAGAAAGGCATAAGGCTAGACTAGTTGCTAAGGGATATACCAAAACTGAAGGCCTAGACTATTATGAAACATTTGCCCGTGTAGTTAAATTAACTACAGTTAGGCTCTTACTAGCCTTGGCAACAAGTCAGGGATGGCTTTTACATCATCTTGATGTAAACAATGCATTCCTACATGGTGATTTGGATGAAGAAGTTTATATGACTTTGCCTCAAGGAATAACCAATTCTATCCCTAACTTGGTTTGCAAGCTAAATAAATCTCTATATGGTTTAAAATAAGTTAGTAGACAGTGGTTTGCAAAATTATCTACTACATTATACTCAATGGGCTATTCTCAATCTAACCATGATTATTCTTTGTTTACTAAAAATAAAGGGTCCAACTTTATAGTTTTATTGATGTATATTGATGACTTGATACTTGTTGGGAATGATATTTTAGAAATATATAATGTTAAGCAACATCTTGATCATCACTTCAAGATCAAGGATCTTGGTGTGTTAAAATGCTTCCTTGGACTTGAAGTGGCAAGGAACAAGAATGACATCACTGTGTGCCAAATAAAGTATGCTTTAGATTTACTTTCATATATTGGTTTTCTCAACTGCAAGGCTGCTGCAACACCCATGGTAAAGAACACTCGTCTACATCAAGGTGATAGTGATCCATATCCCAGTCCTATGTTTTATAGACAACTTGTTGGTAAAAGTTGCTTTATTTCACTAATAATCGCCATGATTTGAATTTTTTTCTACAACAACTTAGTCAATTTATGGTTGCTCATACTGTTAATCATTATACTGCCATTTCTAGGGTCCTTAGCTACATAAAAAGGGCACCTGTACATGGATTATTTTATCCCTCAACATTTGTTATTCATATAAAAGGGTTTAGTGACTTTGACTAGGCCACTTGCGTTGACACAAGAAAATCTATCTTAGTTATTACATGTTTCTAGGAGATGCCCTAGTTTCATGAAAATCCAAGAAGTAAAATACAATCTCTTGATCATCATTTGAGGCCGAATACATGACATTGGCCACAGTCTCATGTGAAGTCTAATGGCTCACATATTTGTTGGAAAACTTTCAAGTCTGTTACAAGCAACCTGCCTTGATTTATTGTGATAATAACTCAACTAGATATATTGCTGCAAATCCTATCTTTCATGAAAGAACTAAGCATATAAAGAGAGATTGTCATGTTGCAAGAGAATTATTACAAAAGAAGTTATATCTTTTACTCCCTATCTCTTCTGCAGAACAAACTGCAGATATAATAACTAAGGCTTTAGAACCATTTTGTTTAATAATATCCTTACCAAGCTAGGAATGATTAATATCTTCACTCCTAGCTTGAGGGGGGTAATGAAATATAAATCTTCTAACTAGTGTTTTCAAATTGACCGAGGTATGTTAAAGATTGATCAAGGTTGATGAAGCAGTGGTCTCGCCCAAGCCAGAGGATCGCTCAAGTTTTGTTCTTTTCTCGCCTGAGTGATGTCTGTCACTCAAGCGACAAATCTGTTAGGTCGATGAAGTTTTTTTCTCGCCCGAGCGACAAATTGAAGAATGACAACACCAAACCTCCTGGTCGCTCCTTGCCTAGACGACTCTTGACGCTCAAGCGAGGAGGTGTCTGATGTGTCTTATATAGTTAGAGCTCTTAAGATTTTAGACATGTGTTTTTTTATTCTGCACGTGTTATTTCTTGTTGAATCAGTTAAAGTAGTTAGAGTTAGTTGGCTTCCTTGCATAACAAGTAATCTCTATTATAAAAGGGATTGTTGTAAACATTCAAATGCATTGATTCAATAAAAGATCATTGAAATATTCTTTCTATTCCTTCTCACATTCACATTTCTAATATATTAAACACGCTTTATAAATTCACTAAACATAAAATCGAAACATTTCAGTGAATTAGAAGTTCACTTGTCAACTGATTTCTTTCAATTGTGTGTGATAATATGCTTTGTTCACTATGAAATTTCTCAATCTTGTAATATAAAAGATAGAAAAGTTGTAACCTTGTTCCCTCTCATTCAATTGTGATTTTACAAAAGTCAAGTAAGATGGTTGATAAATTTGTCATTAACCATCCATATTATCATGTCAAAAACCATCAAAGTTTATTTTTTTGAGAGAATTTCGTTGGATTTCTCTAGTTTTATAGAATTTCCTTGGAGCTCTCATGAGCTTTATCCCCTTAATTTTATAATAATTTCTTTTATCACAATTATACATTTATACATAAACTTTTTCCATGTTAATAATTTAATTAGTTAGGGGGATTAATAAATTTAAATAGTTTGATCTTTATTCTCTATCACAAAAAAGTATTCATGAGAGGAATGATAAGAATGAATGAATATATCATAAATAACTAATAAAAGGTTCTTGAATTGAATCACATTGCGAGAAGATTGGTGGGGACAAATACACCTACTTTAAGAGACAAAAAAAATGCATAATTGTGTACACAACCCAGAAGTTTTCATAGTAAAGTTGAGCCATGAATTAAATAATTGAAGTGTGGAACAAATATGCATAGTTTGTTATTTGATTATTGCATTGAACCTAATTAAATCGTTATGGATGATATATTGTTGGTTTCTACTTGGCAATTTGGTCTTGACCTGATTGTACTTCATATTGTACTTTGCCAACCCTCTCCTATCTTCTCTTTGGACCCTTATTAGGGCCATGTTTGTGTCCAAATCTACCTCTCCCATCCCTCCCAAGTCCTACCCTTCTACAACTTTTTTCAACTTTAGGATAGGTTAAGAAAGGGACTTGAAGTAAAAATTGAGTTTAACCTATAATTTAGTCCACAACTAAAAAGAATTTTTTTGGTCATAACAAAGAGAATTTTAAACTATAGTATAATCCTTGTCATAATTATATTTCCTTTTTACATTGATGTTATTGGAGAAAAATTGGAGTACTTTAAAATAATCTTTTAAGTAAGAAACTCAAAATATTAATTCAGACGAACAAAGATTTATTGTCCCAAATTATGTCTTATATAATGTCATACACCAATAAAAATGAAGCAATTTAAATAATAATAATGAAGATTTAAATTTTTTAATTGACAACATATTTCATTGATGCAGGACAACATATGAAATAAGATTTGAGATGATATATTTTTATTTAAGGTAAACTATTTCCATGGGAAGAATTAACTTCACAAAGGCCAATATATTGCCAATATTTTACACCCCAAACAAAATTTCCCTGTTTGCTTCTCATATTTATGTGAATGGTTTTGTTCTACTTTTTTTGAAACAAGAATGGATATAGAACTTTTTATATGATGCTTTAAAAAATGTTCTATCACATGCCAAAGAACCTCCGAATATTCATCAAAGGACATAAATAATTTATAAAGTGGGAAAAATAATAGGATAAGTGTATAAATAATTTATAAAGTGGAAAAATAAAGGCCGACCATTCATTAAATTCCCAAACATGCAGGCCTGTCTACATGTGAAAACCACCTTTCTATCGAAAACCTCAAATTATTATTAAACAAATGCATTATTTTCATTTATAAAACAATTAATCATAGAAGCAATAATTATCACTGTTCAGTTGTCAGTCACATTGCATGTGAAAGGGAATAAACAACTCTGTCTTCTAAGTACTAAATTATAATACAAATGATAACTTTTGTAAATATTAGTTCAAAGGGGATGCACTGTTACATAAGGTTTATCTACCTTATGTTTATTACTTTATACAATATATGATATACTTAAAAATTGACATGCATCTAATTGAATATGAGTTATTGAGACCAATAAGGCATTAACGTCCAACATATTTTCTTAACCATATTATTAATATATTAGAATATCTTAAATTATATGGTAGAAAATATCAACATGGTAAATAAATATAATATCTCATACTTTAGAAGATCTCTTAAGATTAAAACTACTTCATTTTATCTTTTATGATTTTTTTTTTTTTAATTAGAAATTTAGCATTAACATAAATAGTGATATTATGTTTTTTGTATCACAATCACATCTTTATAATATTATCAATACAATTTACTATTTAGATTATTCGCTTTTCTCCTTCAATACCTAAATCTTATAATTTAAACACATATTAACAAAATACAACTTTTTACCCTAAGCAAAAAAAATTGAGCTTTTGCTTCAGAAAAAGCATAAAACATAAATGAATAAACCCATATTCAGATATATGCGACTGACATGGGATTCCATTTTTTATGATGTTTTAGATGCCCAAAGATAATGTAATATTTTGACTTTCAGTTTTGATTATAACCATAGTGTTTACCTTATTCTTAATAATTAAATTAAAGTACTAATTTATGCAAGTAACCAATGATCAGACACACTTTGAAGGAAAGGTATTGGAGAAAATTGATTGAAAATTTTCAAATAAAATGAACCTGCATTGGGAAGATAAGTATATTGCATTACTTTAATTGCATGTTAAAGCAGTAATGGTTACCATAGATGTAAGTGAATGTCATCCTCAACCCATGATTATAATCAGCGGCACTATTGCACTTGTGTTCACATTTATGATTGATGTGTAAGTTTTATTATTTTAATTATCCCTAAGATTTATATCAACCCATACATTATATATACAAATAAAATAAATTTATCGTCGTTATAGTGATGTAAAGTTACATTGAATCTCCAACTGAATCAAAATGTCAAAAGTTTAATTCCTGAGAACAACACTTATTAAAAAAGATAAATATACACCTAAAAAAGAGATTGATTCTTTACCTGAAAAGGATTGAGCTATACTATTAGTTTTGTACCAAAAAATATTACATATACAAAACTAAAATATGTGCATTTTGACTTGAAAGTTGGGATGGTAGATAGGGTTGAAAATGAAATTGAGTTGAGTCTTCCATGTTCACATTCCCCACTAAAGCATGTGGGCATCACATGCCATGTAAAGGGGAACTAATCCTTTGTCCAATGACTTGTTTCATTAGAAATGGTTCAGAATTTTCAGATAAATATTGGGTTCTTCCCTTCATAGAATTATTACATACATTATCATTGTTGCCCAAGGAGATAACCTAGCATCAAAGATACAAGACTTTGATTTTTCTACTTATATATTTGTATTCTTACCAGATTCTCTGCTAATTATTATAAGAGATTTTAGAAAATTTTGCTGATCCTTTTTAAAACACATTTTACACTTATTATTTATTAAGTAACCTTTACTATTTTTTTCTCGATTTACCAATATTAAAAACTTTGATTATCTCTATTTTTTTGTTATTGAGACTATCGCTTAATGAGTAATATTATTAAATAAAGATAAAATTATAATCTTAATTTTTTAAATAATTATTTTTATTTGTATGTGCAACTTGGTTGAAAACATCTTATAATAATGACCAAAGAACTAGGGTGGAAACATGTTAAATTATCTTACATTAGTTGTTACCGACATCCCAGGGGTAAACTTTTTTCATAACTAGTTAAGTTTTTTTTACAAGCTCATTTAGCTTAACTTAAGTTATCTAAAAAAAATATATTAAGTCTAACAAACCAATCTATTTAAGTATGTTATATATTAATATTTATAATATTAATTTAATATAACTAATATTAGTATATATGAAATTTTAGTATAAAATGTATAGAAAATATATTTTACTTGTTTGTGTTAAATGAGACTATTTAAAACATGTATATTAGTCTCTTCTAATTTATTAAAGGCCTTATGTCTAATAAGTCACATTCTCTAGTAATAGATAGTGACTTGTGACATGTGGAAAAAATATATTTAATGGCCATGATTTTATTTTATTTTTTAATAAAGAATTTCATTATCCTCATTTTTCATTACTAACCTCTTTACGATTGGAAGTCAGACCAAACTTTTGAACATGTAAATTAGACTTTAATTTAGTAAAAACTACCCACATTCTTGACTCACAGAAATAACTATAAGCATGTGTTAAGAGGAAACAAGGTGTATGATTTATTTCCAAAGAGAGAGAAAAAAAATCACAAAAAGTTATTGTAATGGCAATTCAGATTCCACTGAAACTTTGAAAGGCCACCATAGTTTAACTTGTATGGTAAATAAAGAAAAACCAATACTCATTGTGGTGGTTGTATCTGTGTGCATTTATCCAATAAATTCCTTTTTCTGATAAAAATATCCAAATTTATATTTTTTGTTTATCTACTCATAGTTTTGCACCCCATAACATATAAAACAATATCTTATCTCTATGTCTTGATAAAAAAAGTTCATTACTTACATCATCAACAAAGTGTTAAATATATATAGAGAAATATGAAATATAATGACTAATACACCATTGATCCTGTAAATGAAATAGATAAATAGGAGAAAATCCTTTAAATGAGCATATAAATAGGAAAGAATGAAATACTAATTCGTGCATATATACATATAAGTACACGGAAAACAGTGTGGAGATGAACATAATCGAAATATATCAACTTTATATAAAAAATTATATGTGTTGGTCTAACATGATTGATAGATGATTACTTTTTTTAAATAGTAATATTAGAGATTTAATATATCATTTGTGTGAAAAAATTTCTTTATAGAGGCAAAATCGCATTAAGTGAATAAGTGATAGCTTGATGGATGCAAAAAATAATGTGTCTGCCATTATATGTTGATATTTAAGAGTGCCACTCAAATGAAATTTGTTGTGTAATGAATTTTGTATTATTTGGTAAATACAATTATATGTCTTTACCTAAAAAATGTTTTTTATTCTTAAAATAATTTTTTGAGTGTAAGATTTAAGGATAATTAATGTAAAAATTTATATACAATCAGAACATCATCAACTATTCATTTGTATTATTTCTAAGAGTGAATAATATAATAACAATGTATAAAACTCATACAAAACTTTCCTTGAAGTATCTTACACAACTAAGTTCATATGGACTGAAAGTTGAAATCTCTAATTATGATAATCAATAACCTTTAAGTATATCATCTTGCATTCCATTTATGAATTAGTATCAATGAGGAAAACACTTTTCTAAGTATCTAGTTTAATTTGATCTATTGTGTATTTAATAATTTATTTTAGATAGGTAACTTAGTTGATAAACGTGTGTGACATAAAGTGTAAATATGTGAATTTAAACTCTGTCAAGGACACAATTTCCCATTTCCAAGTTAAAAAATTACTATAAAAATATTTATATTTCTATGATTTGATTAGAATCACTTAAAAATGATAAAACTATATTGGAAATCTAAAAATACTATATCTTAATATAAAAAATATTTAGTTTTGTTAATACATCCATGTTTTGTAATCTCTTATCTTCATAGTTGAAGAAAACCCATTATAATAATTATTATAGAATCCAGTAGAAAATAATTCGCTTATAAAGAGGAAGGGTATTTAGGGAGCGTGCAGCATGTGCTTTGGTGCTGTGGGGCAACCTTTTGTTTTGATAATGAGATAGTTTAATTAATATCCTCACACAAAATTTTCTATACTTTTAATATATAATATATTAATAATTATCATTTATTCTTTTAAATAAAGTTAATATATATGAATAATGATAATAATGAGTAAATATCTTCTTAAGTACATGAAATACAAATGCTTCAAAACAAAGGAAAAAAAATATTTTTTTGGTGCTATCAAGATGATTCTTTCACCTATAGTTAAAGAATTAATCTTTTCAACGTACGTGATTGCTCATCTTAACCATTGTCGATTCTAGAAATCCAAAGGAAAACATAATCTACTTAGAATATCTCTTGTACTAGCATCTTGTTGGGCAATAATATAGTAAGAGTATAAAAAATTTGATATAAAAAGTTTATAAATATTAAACTCTAATAAGATAAGGTAACTCAATATAAAGGAGTGATGTTTCTTCCATCTATAGCCTCATCTCACGGATCTTGCCCCTCCCTCTCTCTTTGTTCCTCTCCCACTTTCTATATTTTATATTCTCCCACATAGACATCTTCTCTCCACACTATATAACTCCAACATAACACAAAGTTATTATTGCCAACAAATTGAACTTAACACCAAAATTCATAGACTTACAACAACTACAATTATGGCATCATCATCATGGAAGAAAACCATCACAACCCCATTCAAAA
The DNA here is from genome assembly GCF_001865875.1 of Lupinus angustifolius. Classification (NCBI taxonomy): domain Eukaryota; kingdom Viridiplantae; phylum Streptophyta; class Magnoliopsida; order Fabales; family Fabaceae; genus Lupinus; species Lupinus angustifolius. The sequence continues at coordinate 2,264,698 of NC_032023.1, read as the reverse complement.
AAGCTTGCACTTTCTTTAACCCACAATCTCCAAGGGAGCATAAGAAGTCTCAAACAGGTTTGTGTACTTCACATGACATAACTAACCTTAATTTCCTAACCATCAATGTCTTGTTTTTTTTATCATGTGTGTTTTTGACAATTAGTGTTTTTGATTTTGTAGAAAGAGAGAACCATGTGATGGATCTACAAGGTGAAGTCATGGCATGTGGCTATGGAGATGTTCAAGTTATGTGGTCTATCCTTGATAAGTCCAAATCCACAACTTGCAATATAACTTCTTCATAACCTTAGCCAAAAGGGGAGAAATTATCTAAGTATAATAATTAGCATATATGTTTTTATATGCTAATGTTTTAAGTCATAATTGATTCATACTAGCTTTTTTTAGCTAGGTGACTAGCTTTGAATCTTGTATGAATGTAATTCTCAAAGTAGAAGGAAAAAAAAATGATATGTAGGTGTTTGATAGGTTAGGACTTTGAATTATTGCCCCTTATTTTCTTTGATGATGATGGTGGCAATTTCACTCTGTAATTTTTGCAAGTCAAGGCGTTGTTAATATTGAATCCCCATGATTGATGAAACCTAAATCATGGTGAGATTTTTAATGGAATTAGATATTTTTCTCTATCCTCTTATGCTTCTCTCTCTACCTCCTTATTACCACTTGTTCAATTTGTTGATTTTATCATAGTGGTCCTTTTACCCTTATCACTTGACTTGTCACTTGTGTATATGATTCTTTACATAAAGATAAGATTTTTATGTCTTATATGTCAATGAGGTAGATTATAGATTAGTCCTTGTGTGTAATTTGTAAAATTTATTTCATGGGTAGTATTATTAAGACTGAAAAAATATTTATCCATGCTTCTTATTTATCAATCAAAATTTTAGTTTTTTTACTTTTTAAAATTATGATTAATCCAAATAAGTAGTTGGAAGTTCAATAGCCAAATCCTTATCATATCTAAAAAGTAGTTATCATAAATTTCATTATCAATTTGAAAGTTTTATTAATAGATAACTTGTAAATAACTCTATATGGAAACCATAAAGTCGTGTTACATTATTAATATATTAAATTATACTCTACCCTTTCATCTCATAATTTTCATCCACCAATTGCGCCATACAAATTTGACCAATGGTATCTGAAGTAAAGTTGAGATATGAATGGATGTATCGAAAGAAGATCCTTGAGAAGCGGTTAAAGGTTTTATTCTATGGGCACTTAGGAAAGATTCCTATAAAGACAATATCTTCTATTTGAGCTTAATTTTGCTGAATATGGAGTCATGCATGAAACAAACATGTTGGTCGAATAAGGGTGTCTCCTCATTTTATGGATAAAGAAATAATCTTTTTTGTGGTGTGTGGTTGTTCGTATTAATATGTGTCACTCTCACGGATCGAACATTTGATTTTATGATCTTTCTGAGAATCTAATGGGGTCTTACTTCACTATATCAAGGTTGTGTTGATCCTAGAGTTGGGATATGAGAACATGTAAGTGAATGTCAAAACAAACATATAAATGAGGAGGAACAAATTCTAAGTTGCAAAGTTAAAGAGGCAATTACTGAATGTGCGATATAACTTAACAATTTTAAATTTTCACTTGTAGTGTAAAGGTATTAAAGAAAACATAATAAGATATTAAGATTGTAACAAACTTTGTTACATTGGGTAGATAGCTAGATTCTTTAAACATTGTTAAGAGTTCGGCATTTTTAATGTATTTGAAAAATATTTTATGGATAAAGCAAAACTCTTTAGCCCGATTCTTTATGTCTAGGTAGGATTAATCTCTATGTTTGAACGAGATTAATTTCTTGTTGGATAAGAGATACCTTCAACAAAGTTTTACCATAAGAGAGTTGCATATTTGTTTCATAAATATGTGATTGTTTTCTAATTAGCCTATGATTCGAATAATTATAAACTAAATTATAAGACCATTTTAAAGATAACTATAGTCTCATATATAAAGATAAGTAATCCAATTAATTATTAAAAGATGTCATGCCACAATCATTAGTTAGAGACGAACAAAATGTTGGTATAGTAGTGTAAGACTATGCTAGATTCTCATTATGATTAAAAAGTTAATGATTCAATTTTTGAGAACCATACTTGTTGGAAGAGATATTTATACATCACGAAAAAGATTAATTCTTTATCCAAAATCTAGAAGAGTGATGAGATATCCTTGACCGTACCAAAATCATTAGTTAGAGCATCTCCATTAGATTGTTCTTAAGATGACCAAAATGTCAATGATTCAATTTTTAAGAACGACATTTATTGGAATAGATAATTATATATTCCGAAAGAGATTAGTTCATTATCCAAAATCGAAAGGAGTAAAGAAATACCCTTAACTGTACCAAAATCATTAGTTAGAGCATCTCCATTAGATTATTCTTAAGTCATTTTGTATGAAAATAAGAATATTCTTAATATGTTTTTCACTAGGACCTAAATTATATTATTAAATAAGAACAATGAGAAAAAAATAAAAATAAGGAGAGAGAACAACACTGTAGATATTTGGTTAAGAATGAGGTAGGTTGTGAAATCCAAATAAGAAAAAAAAAGATGGTTATCATTGAGGAAAAAAAGTAAGGATTTTCTCTATGGACTTGAAAAAATGTATATATTATTCTTATTTCATTATAATTTATAATAGATTATAATATAACACGTGAACCAAAAATAAAAATGAAATGCTCTTAATACTTAATAAATAAAAAATTGTCTAATTTACCAAAAGCATATTTGTATAGTAAAAAAAGAACAATTTCCAAACAAAAGTAAAGAAACTAATAAAAAATTAACTGAATTTTTAACAATGTAGTGAAAACAAATTTGATACATGGTAATTGAATTTGAGTGTTGTGAATGGAAAAAATATTCACTAGAGGAGAATTAGAAGGATAAGATGATAATACTACATTTATAGACAATGGCGTGAGCTTTGTAACTGTGAAACTTGCAACAAAGTGATTAACATTATCATCACAATGTTTTCTTCTTCACTTTCCTTCCTTCATTCAACATCTCTCTCTTCGTCTTCCTTGTTATTCCCACCTTCAAATTCAACCCCAAATCCAAAGTTTCCCTTAAGTTTTGTGGTTGAAGCCAAAGCTAGTACCCGAAGAGAAGATAGAACTGCTCGCCATATCCGTATCAGGAAGAAGGTCATTCATAAAAAAAAACCTTTCTTTTTTAGTTTTTTTTCATTTTTTATGATAAATTGTTTGTTTTTATAAGTGCCCATAATTTTGAATGTGCAAAAGTTGCGTTTTTTTGTCTAGTTGAGGTTAATTATGTCATTAGTTGTCATGGTTGGCTTTTTTGATGCACCTTTAATTGCAATGCTTGTGTGAATTGATCAGATTATGAAGGCTCTCTATGTGTTCTAGAAAATGTTGGAATGAGGAAATGGAAGTAGAGATGTTTTAGTTTTTATTTTTCAGCCATTTGAGGTTTATAGTTTAAATTATGGCATTAGTATATACTAGTTGTTGATAGAAGATGGAGAGTGGTGGTAGCTTTGATTGTCATTTACGGTCGGTGTGTATCTAGGAAGCACGAACACTTCATAATAGTTCATGTGTCTGTGTCGGACATGTCCCTGTATTAGACATTATGGGACAATCCTAATTCCTAACCATATTCTATAACATTTTATATTTCTTTTGCTGTATCTTTGCGTCTGTGTCGAATTGTATCCATGTCTTGTGTCATATCCGGGCTTCTTTGGTGTGTCTGAAATTCCAGTGCTTTTGTTCCATGCCCTCTGATTTTACTCTGCTGCTTATGTATTAGTCAGAATACTGGTCTTGCCATTTCCTATTTTCTGTGGTTTCATAAATCATTGATTGCATTATTTAGAGCATGATTAGTTTTCCATAACAAATTTCCTGTCGTTGACATTGTAGTTTTGTGTGGTAAGTCAACCCTTGCACTCCATGTCATCGATATGCATTTTTATACTTTGCACAACACATGAAACTCAAATATTCATTGCACTCCCTTGTCCTTATTTCTGCCATTCATTTGGGATTTGGTCGAAATTTTCTGGGTTTTCTTCATTAAGGATGGAATTCCCAATAATTTTCATAGTGGAATGCATACATATATAACCATTGATATTGTCATAGCCTACATTGTGAAGCATGAGTTGATTATCATAGTTTCATTAAAATACTAGGTATGAACCCTGTCAATTGGTGGTTCCCGAAGCGGTAATGAAATTGAGTTACACATGTATGCATTAACCTCCAATAGGTTGCAAATTGTAAATGAAGGCAAATGAGAAACATAATCAACTTTTTTAAGAATTGGTGACCATATGTGATGATGTAATCTATGAGAATGCAGTGCAACGAGTAATTTTTCTTTAGTGGCAAAGAAATGGGAATAACACCAATGAATCATGAGGAACATGAGGAGGTCATGTGCAAGATAAGCAACATTAGATATTGATTGTTGGATTAGAATAACATGATTGAATAAGAATATAAGATTAGGAGTAACTATTTAAAGTTACTGTTGGAGTAACTTGATCCCTCCCGATTCTTTCTTATTGAGAATGCGGAAGTGTTTAAATATTGTTTGTAATTCCATGTACTCTATCTTGATGCTTTGGAAAACAAAATGGAACTCTGCTATCATGAAGAATGCAATGCATGTTTACTCTGGAATCATTTTTTAGTTTATCAGGTTGAAGGAACACCAGAAAGACCGAGATTGTCTGTCTTCCGATCCAACAAGCATCTCTCTGTCCAGGTGATTGATGACACCAATATGCACACTCTTGCTTCAGCTTCAACACTACAAAAGACAATTTTCGAAGAGTTCAACTACACCTCTGGTCCAACTATTGTAAGTTCCAAAAAAACTATTAGGATGCACCAATGATGATTTAAATGCTGCCGGTTTGGACTCAGTGTTGTGGATAATACTGAATATTTGCCTCTTTTCCCCAACCATAACAAAGTGAAAGTCATAATGTTTTCTTAACAACACATAAACACTAATAGAGGGGAAAGAAATTAGTAATCCGTGCCAAACTCGTCATACCAAAGAGGAAATAAAAATGTGCACTTTGCAAAGACAAATATTGCTTGCTGCTCTAACCCTATGGTATTTGTTTAACAGTTGTAGTCTTCAGATTTTCCTTCCACTACTAAATCTTAGAAACTTGTAATCTAATATCATGTATATTTTGTAACTTGATCAAGCCATTTGTTTGTAAAGTTCTAGTGCCTTAGTCTCCCTTGCTTTAAAAGTTTTCTTGTCATGTGTTCTTTTTCCTTCATTCAGGAAGTAGCAAAGAGGGTAGGTGAAATCATTGCAAAGTCATGTATCGAGAAAGGGATTAAAAAGGTCGCCTTTGACCGTGGTGGTTACCCATACCATGGCCGTGTTCAAGCACTTGCTGATGCGGCTCGTGAACATGGCCTGGAGTTCTAAAGTGACTGATCTTTTCCCTTGTATTTTATGATTACATTTTGTAACTGAATGATTTAACTCTTCTTTTAATGGCATTTTCTATTTCCCTGTGACTTTGTTATGATCCAGTGGCTCCTATTTATATATCAAACTCTATTTCCTAAGATTTGACGAACCTGTGTCCTTTTTGTTTGTGAGATGATTTTTGAAGGGAAAAGTTTGAGAACGTAAAATATATTCGTGAGATGGCTCTCAAACTTTCCTAACGAACTCACAAACAACTCCTTAGACTTTTATTTTTGTTGTTCAATATGGTCGAATTCTCTCAACTTAGGTATGAGACTTGAGTTCCATGTAGGAACTATGAGATTCCATTATCATGTTTAACACAGTAGCTTTCATTTATGTTGTGGTTCTCCCAATGTTAAAATTCAAGCAATATTGAATTTGGAGTAATTTGCTCTCCCATAATGTATGTCACTTCATGTGTCAGTAATTATGATTAATTACAAAATTGTATTTAAATTAAATTTTTAATCATTTATAATTTTTATGATTAATTACCAGCAACAGCACATGCAGTGATACATTGTTTTGGGACAACAGATGTCTATCTATTAAATTTTTATAGATCATTTTGTTTAAATGTTACTGCTGAACACTTTTCCATCATCATTCATCAAACCTTACCTCATCATGTGTTAATTTGCATTCTTGACTTACATTTTTACTACTTTAATTTGTTTGAAAAGTTACATTCTTGAAAATGGGCACTGCTAAATTGAAAAAGACTTTAAAAATATTAAAACAACCCTGAAAATCTGTATGTGGCCTATTCAGATGATATTAGGGTTTGTTTGGGAAAATTCTAATTCATTAAAGAAATAAAAGCTAGAGTACATTTTCATAATTCCTAATTCTCTCACCTTTTCATTACCCTATGATTTGAATGCCCCACAAAGAAAATATTTTATTACGAATGAACAAAATATTAAGGAATTATTCATACATAAAATCATAATTATTGATATAAACCTTTTTCCACATAAAAATTGAATCTTTTATTATAATATAAGCAAAAGTGATGGCCATTATTCAAGAATTGAAGTGGATTTGCCTCTTATGTATGATGTTGACTAATTGTCCCAAACTAAGGAATATAGTCATATTTCAGTGTGCGTGTGTACGAGGCTAGATGAACCTGAATGGTTATGCTGGTTGATTATATAGTTCAATGAGTAAAGTGATAAAAGGATCATATCAAATATTAAACTACAGTCTTTTTTATCTATTGACATTGAAAATACTCTATCCTCTTGCCTAGCAGGCAAAGATTTACCTCCTTGGAAAGGATGATTTATTCTCGGATCGAGAGTGTCTTACATTCTTGTGATTATTACAGGAGTGCACCAACAAGCATTTTCTACAAACTATTCTTCTTTCTTACAAGAAAAATGAAGAAAAAATGTCAAAATCTTACCAACACAATAGATAATCAATTGTTCATACATGCAAACTTTCAAGTCACACTTTCACTGACTCTCTAAGGTTCAATAGTTAATGTTATACATATGAAATACTGACTCTTGAACATACAAATACAGTTATACTAGTTTCAAGTCACATGATCTTCCACAACCAACCATTCCACATAAATTAGAACAACACTAGTTAGCACTCAAGAGGCAGTGATTGTTGGCTGAAACTCCTCCTCGGATCGGTTCATCGCAACCAAATCGGTTGCATTGTCGGCACAGAAGTTATTCTCCATGTTGTCAGCCACTTTTCCTTTTGATGAGATAGGATATGGGGCTTTGCTTCCCAGCCTTCAACAAAGATAAATCAGGCACATAAGAAAACAAATATAACAATAACCATCACATATAAAATTGGACAGTCCACTGATTAGACATGGCAGGTAGATAGTATAGTACCTGTCTCGGCGCCTCTCAAGAAACCTTTGAAGCGAATGTCTGCGTGCAATTGGGAATTCTGAAGAGAGAAATTGACAAAAAGCCACACGAGAATCAAATGGTCGTTACTCGTTACGATAAAAAAACAGAAAACAGAATTAATAGACAGTAAATGATAAAGAAAAGAAGAATATTTGAGAGATTATAGTCTAAATCTAGTAAAGTAATGGGAACATTACCACCTTGCAGCCTGCATATGGGACTCTTCTCTGCAGTGAAACAGGGTGCCTGTGGGGGAGCAACATTGTTCGGGGTTTCATGTGGAGAAGAAGGCCTTGTGGGAACGGGTGAAATGACGGGAAACTGTGTCCCGATTTTCTTCATTTCAGAAGACTTGGCGGCAGCAGCAGCAATAAGCATTATTTCATGCACCTGTTAGCAATTTGGATGGTATCATAACATGTAAAGTGGAGGATCGGGTTGAAGATATTGCAAGGTTTACTTATCACATCAAAGAGCGGCAAGTGTGGTTACCTTTTCTGCAGGGATTCCATCATAGACACAAATGCTCCCATTATAGAAGATGGTAAGCTGACTTGTACTAGGAATCACTGCATTCATTCCAGATTCTGGCATTGACCTAAGGAAGATCACCGCACAAACACGAGCACAGATGTAAGCTTCACATAGGTGCAATTTGTGAATCGACTTTTCTAGATATGTCGATGCTTTAGAGTTTAGACTTAATATATTCCCATATTTCTAAAATTTTGAAGAGTTATAACCTGTGCTAAAAATTGATTGTGAAGTGAAATATATACGGTTCAGTATAATAAGTGTCTTTATGATAGTGTTGCCAGAGGGACCAAAATATGTATTAGACTTTATGTTAACAACTCAACATGAATGCTATAGTTTAAGTTCTTTCAGTGAACCCCCTTAAAAAAACACAGCAAAATAGTGGCTCTGAAGTCAAGTTAGTCTGATCCCCTCACTTGCTACATTAAAATCCGAGGCTAATAGTGAAAACTCTTAAATAATGTCACAAAAAAAATGTGCATTAATATTAACTATTTCAAAAGTCAAACCCACATAAACAAATCAATAACAACCAGATGGAACTTAAATGTGATATACCAAACTTTGAATACCTTATTATTCCGTAGTCGCCTAACTTTTTCCCAGCGCACCAACAGATCTTATTGTCTTAGAACCTCGCTAGACCGCAGTTACAAAAATAAAAGGGTGATGCATTTAGAAGATTCCTTATCGCGCCTAAACAATAATAGTAAGGGCATAGGCCATTACTGATGTTAAAGTCTATTCCTTGTATATTACCGTGTAACAGGGGTGATGCATGTAGAAGACTCCCAATAATCCCACCTAAACAAAGAGGAACAGGGAGAATAGTTGAAGCACACTATATTTATCTTACAACGGAGGTTACATCCACTTGCTTCAGATGCTTTTGTTATTTAAATATTTCGAAAGTTTATTGTTTTCGTATTTGCTTAATCAAGATTATGGGCTTATAGTATTCTTTTCATTGAATATGGCAGGGAAGTTCATATATAATAATTGGCTCGCAATATCCTTAAAATGTTGGTAAATTGATGAAGACCGCATCAAACAGATGTTCCCTACTTCGAAATGTTTCGAAGGAAAAAAATTTGAAGATCACACCGGACTAGATATTTCCGAGTTTATCTTGCTAAGTGATTAGAAGATTGATTGAGATGCCAACCATAAGATTCAAGCCAAATGGATGAGCGAATAAATGTTTGAGGCACAATTTGTGACATCAAAGTGCCTACCAAACTAAAGGAAAACTCTATAAGACAACTATAGTATAAGGAAATGATGTTCAACTATGAATGTCGAGCATTAAGGTTCCAAGTTCCAACAGAAGCCTAAAAACACTAAGCGGAGATGAGAATGTAGAGGTAGATGAGTAACACCAAAGAAGAAAAAGTTAGGAGAAAGTTAGAGCAAACCAATTTGAGAGAAGATAACAGACACTTGCCTAAGGTGGATGATTTGGTCATGTGAGTAGAAGAACAATAGAAATTTATTCTCCATGGAGGAAGGGAATAACAATTTATCCTTGTAGAACCCCTGGGAGAAGACGATTTAATTCGAAATATCAATAGATTCTTACGCAGTCCGAACCAAAGAAGTCTTAAAACCGAAATAATCAAAATAAGAATAAGAGTAACTCAATTGGGAGAGCTTTGAGACATTAAGCGCGAGCATCTGAATTCAAACCTCGGATATGCTCACCCCCTCCCCTTAAAAAAGAAAGATTAAACAAATTAAAAAGACTTTGCATATAAAAAATAAAAAATAATATACCCAATGTTCGAATCTCATCTGTATAATATCAGAGTAAAAGATATAACTATGAATTTATGAATCAATAAGTTAGGTCCACTTATTCAATGGGTTACAATTACACACATAATTCAAGTCCACTCTTCTTACCTTTTCCAATTAGTAACCTTTCTGATCTAGATCTATTGCAGTAAATAAAATCTCTTCACAGGCACATACAATTTCCCAATTAATTAAAACAACCTTAACGAATGAACCCAAAATCATACAGATTCTCATCACTTGGAAATTGAAACTACTTAAGCCAGTAACTAAAGAACACCACAGTTTATTGTTGAAATCCATAAAAATTAAAACTTTACAAAAATTGAAACAATCAAGCAAATGGGTAGTTGTTAATACAAAACAAAAAACAAAAAAGGAAACAAAACCATGGGTCATGTAGGGAAACATACTATATATACATAAAAAGAGAGACATATCAGTTATAAAAAACATACTTGTTATGGATTAGTTCTTTCTCCAAGTTGGTACTAACTCCATCAACAAAATCTTCATGATTCTTCACAACAAGAGGAGATGATTCTATGGAATCTATGCCCAAAACCTGAACTTTCTGTTCATCTTCAGTGACCTGTTCTACCTTTGGCTTCAGAATGATACCATCCATGGATCAGAATTTTAAGAAGAGAATGGTTGAAAGATACAATTTTTATGACTAAGTTTACAAAGTAATGGAATTTCAACGCTTTTAAGAAAGCTGAAACATTCCTTATAAGCTACGCTGCATTATTAAGGATTGTTATTTTATTCATTCTTTGTCAGCTACTTTTAAGGAACATGTGTTTTGTGTGCTTCTACTAACTACTACTATTTTTTTATTTTCATTTCCATTAATTATTATTACTATATTATTATCATATGTATATTGTAGATCTATATCATTTGAAGGGGTAGACTTATCAGAAATATTTAATTTATGATGTAAAACTTAATTTTGAATGATTGGAAAGGAATCACAATAAGAATTTGGCATATATAAAGAATTTCTTTTTTAACTAGGCATTCATTTTAACTTTTTTTTTACTTCTTAATAAAAGTTAAATGGACAAAGGAACAATTGTATTTACCTAATTTTCAAATAATACATCAATGTTTTTCTTATTTATTAAATATATTATTAATAAATTATATATATTCTATTTTTTTAATTTTAGTTCATATTTATATGACTTTTATATATTATTAATTTATAATAATAGAAATTTATTAAAAAAGTGGGAGTTCACGATCACTAATGCCACTCAAATGGTGAGGATAACATTGATGCAATTAAAATTAAAGGAAGGGGGTAAAATTTTGATAGAATAGAATCATATTTTATCATGTTACAACATAAATTTAGAGCAATATTATTAATATCATATAGTTAGAAAACTAATATGGTAAGTATGGGACAAGGGTGTATCTCAATGTAACTTGTAACAAACACCAAAAGTTTAGTGAACACCTCTAAAATTATTTGTCTTTTCCAAATAGGAAGCTCAACTATTTTTTTGTCACAATGAGTCCTTAATATCTAATTATTACTAAAATCAATCCTTTAGTTAACTCTCATATCTAACCATTCATTTTTTGGATAATCAAAGGTATTCTTTGATCTTATAGTAAGAAACTAATTTCTTTTGAAGGTGCCTACAATCATGTTTTACATAAATCGAATATTTAATTTAACATTTTGGACAATATAAGACATAAAGATTCATTTGGGTCTTATATTACTATGCCATATAGACGTGTGTTAATTGTAATAAATGGATTCTAACAAGTAACACTACGCATAATAGTTTGTTTGCAATGAGTATTATGGAAGACAAACACTTCTAGATTCATGTGAGATCTTGTATCGAAAATCCTCATACCAATTTGGAGATGATGGACACTAGTGGTACAAGTTAGAATAATAACATGTAGCACTTGGATGTGGTTGGATGTGGAGCTGGGTCAGGCTTTTGGTGACATGATCTTCAATATTCAAAAAAAGTTATGATTGAAGGGGAATGATCATATGTGAATGACCCACAATTATTGCAAAGATGTTTGAAAATTCTATCTTGGTTAAATATACCAAGTAGAAAAAAGACAATATCAATAACAGTTAATTGATTAATTGGATAAGTGTTAATCGATTAATATTATAGTTAATCGATTAACTAGTTAGAAAATGACACATTTTACACATTTAACACATGTTGAATTGTTCTACATCATGTGTTTATTAGCTTGTTAGAGAGTTAATTAGGTTAGTTGTATTACTTGTTTTACAAGACATTATATATAAACAACACTCTCTTGTATCATTTTAAAAAATAACAAATCATCATAATATTCATTTAACGCTTTCGCAATATTTTCACATGCTTAAAAAAAGCCCAACATTAGGCCTTATAACTAGGTGTGTTCAAATCCAGACCGGTCCAACAATAAAACCGAAAACCAGTCCAAAATAGACCGAAACCGTAAAAACCGAATGTATTTGGATCGCGTTGGACTTATTTTTTAAAGACCGATTGGTCCGGTCCAGATTTTGGTTTTACCTCTTGGATCCAAACCGGACCGAAATATTATATAAAGTTTAAGTGTGTAATACTATTAAGTGTCTTCCAAACTTAATCTTAAGTCCCAACTCCAAAATTGTACCTATATTTTATTTGTTATATTCTATAACACACACTTATATATGTTGTTATGTTTTAAATCGTATTGATTATATTTGATACACTTTTTTAGAACTTAAACCAATCCCATAACCAAATAAAGAGGATTCAAGTATTATTGTTGTGAAAGTATTATTGTTATTAATCATCGGTGGAATATTGTAACTGTTAAAATTATGTTACTAGTGCTCAAATTATTGTTATTGATATCTTGTTGTTTTGTTATTATTTATATCTTGTTGTTATTACTATTTTTACTTTTATTATTATTGTCTTATTGTTTATTACTATTTTATTATGTTGTTTGCTTATACTATTGTTACACACATTTTAATGTTTTTTGAATGTTGTTGAACACTATTTTTATTGTTGTTTTATGCTTAAAATTTAGTCATTTTTATGATTTTTGAATATAAGTGCAATTTTAATATTTTATAAAAAAACCGATCCAAACCGAACCGAAACCGTATATTATATTTGGATCAGATTGGGTCGAACATCTTAATATAAACAAATCAGACTGATCCAGACTGCATGTTAATTACGTATTTGGATCAGATCATTTTTTGCTTAAAAACTGATCCAAATGGACCGCGAACACCCCTACTTATAACTAAGTGAAATGTATTTTAAGGGGATCCACTTACTCCAGGAGTAGGTTTTTTAAATTTATTCTTCATCCAATTCATTAATTCTAGGGAAATCCAATAATTTGAATTAGTGAGTAGATCTAAACCATTAGATGTCCATAAAATTGGTAGCTAAGATGATGAGTAAATTTAAAAAACTTACTCTTAGAGTAAGGAATCCTAGTTTTTTTAAAGGTTAAGATTTTGAGTTGAGATTCATTTATTGTAGTTCTTGGTAGATTCACAGATCTCTCTATGGTCTTAACACATAATAGCTTCCGTAATAGAGTTAGAAATAACATTTATTAACTAATGACCGAACATCTTACTCCAAGGGACATAAGAGATAATATTACAAGATCAAAATAATAAATAATAGAAATGATATTAAAACAGTATTTTTTTATTAAATAAATAGATGAATTAAAATTTCCTCCAATAAGTTTAATATTTTAAAGGAGAAGAAAATTTTTACTATATCAAAATTAATTGCGTATATGGGGATACCTCACACTAAAAAATGAATTGCATATAAAAACATGAATTGCATAAAGTTTAAATATAGAATTCCAATTATATTGTATATAAACATAAAAGATTATTGAGGGACATGCAACAACAATATTTTGTGGAAAATTAACATTTAAATAAAACTAAACAATCATTTTAAGTAGGAACACTTACCTCAAAATGAGTGGAAGAGAGTGGTAATATACACACCAAAAATCGATGTGCATGGACTTGACAAAAGATTTGGACTTAAAAAAATCACAAATGATGGTATTGAATTGGAAATTAAACTAGAGAACTTGATACTATTTTTAGAAAGAAAAGATATCTAAAAATGGAGGGTATTATACTCATGGTATATATTGCATGCATATTCTTGTTTGAAAGTGAATCATAAGAACTTGTGCTCCCTAAAACCAGGAGCACCACAACCATTCTTAGAGTACTATAAATCAATCAATATAAAAATATACTACTAATTATACATTATGAAATGCTAGAAAATTTTAAAAGGAGAAACCCTAAGATAAAATCAATAGATACTAAAACTTGATGTCCATTTTGGTGATACTAGCATTTTGCCTACTTTGGCCAGTTTTAACTAAGAATGTTGTGGGTTTTGCATGTAATTGGGGAAGAGTTTCATCACAACCTCTTCCAGGAGATATTGCTGTGAAGCTTATGAAAGACAATGGATTTGACAAGGTAAAGCTTTTTGATGCTGATCCTGAAGCATTGAAGGCTCTTGCAAATTCTGGTATCAAGGTTATGGTTGGAATACCCAATGTTTATTTAGAAGCACTTGTTGATAATAAAGAATTTGCTGATGATTGGGTGGCTCAAAATGTTTCAGCATATGTTAAAGATGGAGTAGATATAAGGTATAAGTTTCACTAATAATACATTTTTCTTCTCATAGGCTTAAAATAACAATAATTCAAATATGATAGGATTTGCGCATGGGTTAAGAGTTCAAAACTAAAAAAATTGTATTGATAATATTTTTTTTGGTACATGTCTTAATCCTATCTAGTACTGGACTCTCCAGTATCGGAGAAGATCCCCACGCATGAGAATGATGATTAGACTAAAATTTGTAAGAGCTAAACTCATATACAGGTATGTTGCTGTGAGCAATGAGGCTTTCCTAATGGACTTCAAGGACAGATTCATACACAAAGTTCTTCCAGCACTTAAAGCAGTTAAATCATCTCTAGACAAAGCTGGCTTAGGGAAAAAAGTTCAAGTAACTATCCCTATAAATGCAGATATCTATGAATCTTCCAATGGCCTTCCATCTGGAGCAGATTTTCGTGCTAATGTTACTGATGAAGTTCTTGACATACTCAAGTTTCTTAATGAAAACAATGCTCCATTAGCCATTAACATTTATCCATACCTTAGCCTATACTATGATTCTCATTTTCCCAAAGAATATGCATTCTTCAATGCAACTGCAGATTCTCTGGTTGATGGCAATATCACTTATACCAATGCTTTTGATGGGAATCTTGATACCCTTATAAGTGCCCTTGAAAAACATGACCTTGGATCATTGTCTATCATTGTTGGAGAGGTTGGATGGCCAACAAATGGTGCTGTTGATGCCAACATTGCCAATGCACAAAGGTATCATTAAACCTAAAATCATATGCAATATGATATAATATAACATTTATAAGTCTAGAGTATCTATTTGAGGTAGCTTTAGGTATGATTTAGGCTCAACCACATTATTCTAAGATAGTATCAGAGATCCTATAGTATATACCTCATAAAGATATTCTCATCATTTCATATATTTTGTTATTTTAAAGTTAAAGAACACATGTTAAGAAATCATTAGAGTGTTTTATTTTGATTAAGATATTCCTATTTATTTCATAAGAGTAAGAACAAAAAATATAATTGATTGGTGAATGATGATATAGTATTGGAAAAAAGTTGAACTGATAAACATTAAAATTATAAAATAACAATTGTTATGAAATAAAAAACTTCAAACGGCAAAAGATAGAGAACAGAAAGTGTATCTAAATAGACTTACCCTAGAAAATCCAAAATATGATTTTCTTTTTCCTATTCTCTTCTTTTTCCATGAGATCATACAAATAAACTTTTTTTAGGTTTTATCAAGGCCTAGTTGATCGCATAAATAGCAAAAAAGGACCCCCAAAGAGGCCTAATGAGATCCCAGATGTGTACATGTTTGGATTGCTAGATGAAAATTCCAAGAGTATTTTACCTGGCAACTTTGAACCCCATTGGGGTATCTTCAACTATGATGGAAGCATCAAATACCAACTAGACCTAGATCAAGGAAAAAAACTTGTACCTTCAGAAGGAGTCAAATACATGAAGAAACAATGGTGTATTCTTGATCCAGAAGCTAACATTGATGACCCAAATATGAAAGAAAATTGGAAGATTGCATGTGGGGCATCAACAGGTTGCACTAGTGTAGGTAATGGTTCAATTTGTGAAGGGTTAGATAATAGAACCAAAGCTTCATATGCATTCAATTCATTCTACCAAGTTACAAATCAGAATAAGGATGGTTGTGTTTTCAATGGTCTTGCAATTATCACAGATAAGGATCCATCACCTCCTAATGGTACTTGTAAATTTGATATTGCACTTGATGTGGAGAAAGATGTTATTACAAGTCCTGCACCTAGCCCTAGTATCACTGCAACCTCTAGATTGTCAGAGCCAGGGCCCAATAAGTCCCTAGCCATGGCAACAAATCAGCCAAGTTCAATTGTTACAATGGGAATGGTGTTAGGTTTTATAATTATCATCTTCTAATAATATAAATTGTGCCTATGATGGGTTCATTATAATTGCAAACATTTATAAAATAATGTTATTGTAGTTGCAATTGTGATTGGATAATGAGAACTATTACAATGTTATAGTTGTGATTGTAGATCCACCTCAGTTTAGGTTTCGTCTCAGATGATAACCCTTTGGTGTTTACTGTTATAAACTAGGAAGATGAAATAAACATTAATTATTTTTATTTCATTCATTTGATTTGATTAATATTAATGATGATCAATACAACTTATATACTGAATAATAAACTCTAATATAATGGATAAGTATGCAAGTTTCAATAAGTAAAAACATTCTAAAAATATTAAATCTAAATAATTAATTATCCATATTCTATACTTTTTTACAATAAATATCCTGTCACTTTAAAACTATTGTGAAAATACTAAAGTTCATCTAATAATGTAAGGTTTCACTGAATTTTTAAAGTCAAAAGTTCAATTAACATTTATTGGGAGGGATATTCATAAATCCAAAAATAAATAATTCCTTATCAAAAAAATATAAAAAATGGGAGGAAATACTTTTGATTTGATTGTACCAAAAAAAACTAAAATATACTATTTAAATCAACCCGTTCCTCTTATTCTAAAGCATTGCCGTATGTAATGCAACCAGTTTGATAGGACAAGATACATGTCTCCAACCTTGTTTCATTCTCAGTTCTAAGCCTATCACATTTTGCCATATAAATAAAAGAAAAAGTTTAAAAACAAAAAATAATAAAAAATAATATTTTAATTTACTTAGGACATGAAATAAAATATTGTTCGCAACAGATGATCTCAGTTTCATATTCATAGGATGGATCTTCAAATTGACCGCTGAACCTTAAATTCCTAGTTTTTAATTTCCCATCCATATAGTAAACTTTCATTATATTTTTTTGTTTATTCTTTCTCCAACACATATATATATACTCATACCATTTCTCATATTTTCATATTTAAGATTAGATAATTTAAGAAGTTATTGATTGATATATAAAATTGGTACACTTCAACTAAAATATTCATATTAGAAATAGAAACTACATTATAGAAATGAAGAAATAGCAGTAAAAAATATAAGTGATAAATAAAAATATAGTTGAAGAAAAAAATTATCTTGAATCTCTGAAATATCAAAATACTTAAAATAAAAAATAAAAACGTCAAAAAATACAAAAGAACTTAGTAAGAAATAGCTAGAAAGCTAACTAGGGTTGGAACGATAACAATATTCAATTTCAAAAAAAAGGATCTTGCTAACAAATGTCAAAGATGACCTAAGAATTTTGTTGATGAATAAAAAATAAAAAAATTCAATATTAAAAATATTAGTCCTTCATTTTAAAATTACACATTTTGTTTTCTTAACCTATGCCCTGTGGGCACCTCCTGTTGCAAAAGTAATAATTGACTTAAAAAAATCAGGAAAGTAAATTACAAAAATGAATTTATTTTTATTTGATAATTAATGAATTCATTCATAAATTTTTTATTTTCATAGAATTTTCTGGTTTCATAGAGTTCTTTAACTCAATTTAACCCAAATGATAATAATCACATTCAATGGAATCAGATAAGAGCTTGGGTCTCAAGTTTCTCAACCATGCAATAATAGACAGCACTAATGCTTGACACTAAAATGATGAAAATTTCAGATCCAGCACACCAAATTAACTCATATTCTTGTCCAATTATTTCATATACTTGAATATAATATTTATATTCATTTTCTATATTATTCAAAACTTTATTTTGGGTATATAAACACTTTCAAAATTTATAAATTACTTTAAATAAAATGTTGAGATCCTAAAGAAAATGGCATGGCATTAAACAAATCTGTGAACGCGTTTTGTTTTTTTGGTGATGCACACATATTTAAAGCATGTCTCTATTGGCTGCACTATTAATTTAGAAAAGGACACATTGTCAATTTAATTTGTTGGTAGTGTGTACATTGTTTTGGATCAACCCATGAGTTGGAGATTTATGACAAGCAAATAGTGAGTTAGTTTGGATTTGTGGTTCTAGCCGCCCCTATTTAATTAGAGAAAAAATATATTACATGATATTTAATTATAATTAACTTTTAAAAAAAGTAATCCAAATGAATAATAAATGATAGAATGTATGTGTATAAATCAATGTTGTTGGAACCGGACCGAACCGGACAGTCCGACCAGTCTGACCGCTGACCGGACTTGAAAACGGCTCTGGTTTGCCGTCTTAACCGAATGAGAGTTGGACCGCTTTGAACCGGAAAAAATCCGGTCCGACCATGTTAAACCCGGTTAAACCGGATTAACCCGGGAAGTAAACCGGACAGCTCACTTAAAAATAAAAAAAATGGGACAATGTTCTAATATTTTGTTTTACTACGGTCCAGAAAAAGATAAAAAGGTATTATTTCAATATATTATACATAATTATTAATTATATAAAGTTTTACATTTATATATAACTATATATTTATAAATAAAAATTATTAATTATGTACAAAATCACCCGGTCAGACCGGACGGTTTAACCGTTTAAACCGGTTAAACCTAATACGGGACTTCTGCTGGTTTGACGTCCGGCTCGGGTTTCACTGGTATAAATTATTAAACTATCGGTGTATAAATTTTACCTTCATTTAATTATGGGTCAGTTTTAATAATGTCAAGAAATTTTGACTCACTAAGTTACAAAACACATTATACCAATAAGTATTTAAAAAATAAAAATAAAAGTTCTTTAGCAATAATTGTTAGTATTTTTTTACTAGATGGCCCATTTAATAAACTACATTGTGATTCAATTTTAATTTTAAGGATGTCATTTATCCAACAATGAGAGATTAATCCATTTCATGGTTATAGATCATTATTGAGACTTTTGACTCACAAAGTTACAAAATGCATTAAACCTATACGTACTTTAAAATGAAAAATAAAAGTTGTTTAGCCTTGATTGTTAGTATTTATTTACTAGATGGCCCTTTTAATAATAGAAACCACATTGTGATTTTGTTTTATATTTTCATTTTAAGAATGTCCTTCATCAATACTTAAGCGAAGAACAACAATTTCATTCTTATTTAGGTTCCAAATATTATTTTATAATTTATTATAACTCCTCATAAAATAAAAACAACACATATTTTTCTGACAATGACAAAACACCATTCTTATTCTTAATAACAACCACATTCCTTGCTCTTACATATTAATCTATTTTTATGATTGTGACTTTTGTCTCTGCTAATATTTTCTCCACTGTGATAATGATTGGACATCTACTATAAATTGTATGTTTTTAGATAACTTTAATGTGATAATTTTAAGTGGAGATATGTTAATGTTGAGAATGTGAAAAGGGTGTACAATTATAAATGAATAAGTTTTGAAAATAAAATTGAAGTTAGTAGAAAAACATCTTACCGTCTATTGATAAGTCATAAGTTACAGATAAAATCTTGTTATTAATGGAAAAAAATATTATTAACAAATGTTGTAAATGTATTTGTTAATAAAAATAATAAGGAAAAATTAAATTGGAAATTTATGTTCATTGGCTCTCGATGTATTAAATATACATTTCTTGGAAAAATTCCTTTTATTACCTTAATCAGTACTCGAAGGACATTTGTTAAAATTATCAATATTTTAATATTCTTTAATAACATGAATTTGTCATACTATATAAACAGAGAATTCAAATCATTGTGGAAAGTCCTTCTAAAAATCATAGCCCATATACTAATTTTCTTGTTTTATATGATCGATCAATTAAATTCTACTTAATATTGAGAAATTAGAAAAATTGAGGTGTCAATTATTTAAATCGCACTTAGTTATCTTGAGGCTATACAAATGACTCCTTTCCCAGCAATGGTTTGCTCTAATACTATTAGCACGATTATACTATTTATCTTATTTTAATCATCATTTTTAGGATATATCCTTTACCTTTTTTTATTATTTGTCAAACTATTTTCCTACCAGTAAGGTGTTGGTCTAATGGTGTAAAACTCCATTAGATTCTCAGGTCAATAGTTCGATTTTTGAGAGCGACACCTGTTGAGAGGGACAACCACAAACCCAAGAAATGATTCCTTACCTAAAAAAGGTACGGGGTACCTTTAATTGTACCAAAAAATATTTTCTTTTGTTTATCGTTATTAATAGAACGTCATAATAATATATGTGGATTGTAGGATAGTTTTTCAAGGAGCGAAATATTCATTGAAAGAAAAATTGTTCAAGTTGTGATATATATTTTAAAAATGCAATATTTATGCACTGTCAATATAAAATTTTATATATATGGAGTATATTTATGTTAAGGTGTACATACATTTTTTTCATATTTCAATCAAAATGAAATTGTTGAGATTTACCTAAAATATACTATTATAAGAAATATTGCATTGCCTATGATTAGAGGAAGGAAAAAAATCAAAACTATACATTGAGATCAACTTCTTTATTATAGCTTTTATGAATTAGAAACATCTTATGAGGCTAAGGCCTTTGTTATTAGGTTAAAGTACTATAATGTGTATATTTATCATAACTTTAATTAAGTATGATAAAGCTTGTAATACTGCATTGTTGGTCTCGACACTGCCGATAACGTATGAACAATTGGTCGAATCTCAACTCTATTGTCTCCTTCTCTTCTAGGAAAGGATACATCCAACAAAGGACAAGAATGACACAAGGAAAAGTTATAGTCCTTCCTTCCTCTATTGTGTATTATCAGATATGACCCTTTCACACAAGTGACACAACTCATAAACCCTTATCTTTCCCCCAACCCTCTTCAATTCCCTCACCTACCCTCCTAACTCATTCATTCTCATATTTATTCCCCTGCTTGACTCACCTTCACCTTCAATCAATTTCATTATTTAAATACTTATTAGGATAAGTTATTTTTTGTATATTATTTTTTGGTAAAAAATTAATCTCTTTTGGCATACGCGATTTTTTGTTAGGCGATGCTAAAATTGATTGAAATATATTTTAGGTAATTAATAATGAATCATTGATATCATAGAGATTTGATAAAGTTTTACTTTTTCTTCTGTTAACACAATTTTCACCTTTTATCTGGGCTTAAGACTAGTTATGTATAGCATCAAGCACACGTAGACAAGTTTATAGCCAATGTAAATTTTTATCAATAAACATGATTTATGATATAAAAACTATAATACTATATAGCCAACCTCAAATAATAGGATAAAAGTTTGGTTATTATTATAAATGATTACTCACTTAACTCAACGGATATAGTTTAAAATCCACAAATTTCTATTTCAAGATATGATTGTATTTTTTTTATTAATGTACAATTTTTTAATTACACTATGTATGTCTCCAAATCTATAGCAAAAAATTAGTACCTATGAAGATATAGAGATCAAAATATTTTCCATTCATGCTTCATGAATGTGATAAAATACAATACATACTGACACACATGTAATGTTTGTAATAGCTGTCAATCCTAATGTTAAAAAAAGAACAACATTCTTGTCCTTTAAATATGCAAATAACAAGTATCTCTCAATGTATTTTCATTCCAATGGCTTTCTCTTCTATCACATTCATCTTATTCTTAGTTTTGTTTCTTTGCATGTGTCTTTCATTTGATGCTGATGCTAGTACTTATGATAATACAGTGAGATCAGAGTTTCTTAAAGTTTCTCCTTCTGAATTTGTTGGTTCTGTAAATGAAGTTGTTGATGTTTTGCAAGATGTTACTTCCATTCTCTCTGAGTTTGGCAATGATTTTGGAGATTTTCGGCTTTCAAATGCAGTTTCTGATTGTCTTGATTTGCTTGATTTGTCTTCTGATGAACTTAGTTGGTCTGTCTCAGCTACTCAGAGTCCCAAAGGTACCATTTTCTCTGTTGGGTTCCCATTATACACTTGTGTTTGCCATTTTTTTGTGCATAAACACTTAACAACAAGAACATTTACAATATTACATTTAATTTTCCTACTTAACTTTGATTTTTTTATAGGTAAATGTTAGTATGTTAGTATTTGTAGTAGATGAGACTCGTACCGTTAACTTCCTTATCACTTTCTTCCTTAAACTCTTCGTCCTAACCACCTTATGAAACTTTGATTTTTATTAAATGTTGGTCTTAGAGTACCACCAAGTGAGTAAATCAACAAACACGATTCATTTCAGGGTGCACGTCTCTCCTAATAAATATCGTTAACAAAAATCGAACCTTTCACCTTTTAGTCTAGGTAGGAATCTAGTAGAGTCTTACATTACTAAACCAACGTGTTATTTTTAAGCCATCTAACTAAAAGATATATATAACATTAGAAAATTGGGTACTAATTCTTTTGTTGCAGGCAAGCATAATAGTACTGGGAACCTAAGTTCAGATTTAAGGACATGGCTAAGTGCTTCACTAACAAATCCAGAGACATGCATGGATGGATTTGATGGTACAAACAACATTGTTAAGGGTCTAGTATCAAATGGTCTTGTCCAAGTTATATCATTGGTGCAACAACTTTTAACTCAAGTGAACCCTGTTATAGATAATTTCCCTTTCACAAATAAGGGTCAATTCCCTGGATGGGTTAAAGCAAGGGATAGAAAAAAGTTACTTGAAGAAAATGGGGTTGTTGTTGCGGATGCTATAGTAGCTAGTGATGGAAGTGGAAATTATACAAAGGTTATGGATGCTGTGAAAAAAGCACCTAACTATAGTATGAGAAGGTTTGTGATATATGTGAAAAAGGGTGTTTATAATGAGAATGTTGAGATTAAGAAGAAGAAATGGAATGTTATGATTATTGGAGATGGTATGAATGAAAGTGTGATAAGTGGAAATAGAAGTTTCATTGATGGTTGGACAACATTCAGAACAGCTACCTTTGGTAACAACACACTATCCCTACTCTTGTTTTCCTTCCTACGTTTTCTGATGTTGTGACTTTTACTCGAACATCCTGAATATAAATCAAAATAGTATTTTAAAAGTGACTATTTGACCTACAATTAGTATATTTAAGGATTTTTTTTTAATTTTTTAGGAACCAAATTAGTAGAACGTATTTTCATAGATGCCAATTACATATTTGATTGCTAATAATAATATAAACTAAATATAATATTAGTGTTATTTGGGTTATTTATATATATAATAAAAATCAATACAATTTTCTTTTGGTATTGCTATAAAGATTATTTTATTAAAAGGGATTTTAAAAAAACGTTTGAAAAAATAAATTACATTTTAAATTTTCTAATATATTAAACAATATGATTTATTTTAACCTCTTAGATAAGTACCTTTATAATTTGTTAACAAAAATCCATAATAATATGGTGTGAAGCACTATTTGAGACCAAAACTTAACTGCTACCCATAGGTTAGGTAAAGTGTACCCTATATTGTCTATGGAGTAATTTATATTTGTCTATGTACATGACAAGACATGGCTCACTAGATTCTAATATCCTAACATATTTTTAAATTTATTAAAATTACAATTAAAACCAAACTCTTAAAAAATCAGCATGATGAAAGGGATGCAATAATAAGAATAAGCACTATCAAATAACAACTTCATTGTTTAAACTTTAAACACTCATATTTAACATCTTAATCAACATCTCATAACAGTATATGATACATTTATTTCACTTTAAAATATTATATACTTCTGTACATTCAAACTTATGTTTATATATACATATACATATATATATATAAACACATATATATATATATTCAATGTTCCTGCTATATAGGTATCCATTTTTATTGCCCAAAAGATACTTTCCAACCACCAACTAATTAACCCTGAGGAAGAATTGAGGAAGTCCCTGAATATATTTTCAACAGTGGTAGGGTCTAGTGAATAAATAGAGATCTCTTGTCCCAAAAAGATCAATCATGTCTGGTTGTCTCTAACGAATCAAACTTTACAAAATAATATAAAAATGTTATTTTATGTTCTTATAACTTTTATGTTTAATTAAGTGACATTTTTTTAATTAAATGGTGATGCAAACTGGGACAATAATGAGGACATATGATCTCTCCATTCCTAGAGAATTGGGACAAAGATCTCCTGTCCCAAATTGTGTCACAAACCATGTATCGGACGAATGAAAACATTTCATATCAATTAAAAAAAATTAAATATTCACTATTTTTCCCCTCCTGTTTTTGCTTCAATATCATTAGTCTAATACGTGGTTTGGGACCGCAGATCCTTGTCCAAATAGTTGCTACTTAAACATTACGCAACATAACATAGTCCATGTCTGCAACCAAGTAACAATGAAAAATAAATGAGCATGTGATGCAATTAAAGGCCTAAGCCTATGACTTTTTCCAACAGCTGAAATCTATGACCAAATTCTGATGTTTGTGTTGGGTTCATGTGCAGCTGTTAGTGGCAGAGGATTCATAGCAAGAGACATTTCCTTCATCAACACTGCAGGGCCAGAAAAGCATCAAGCAGTAGCATTAAGATCAGATTCAGATCTTTCTGTGTTCTATAGATGTGGCATTTTTGGTTACCAAGATAGTCTCTATGCTCATACGATGCGCCAATTCTATCGAGAATGCAAAATCACGGGCACGGTTGATTTCATATTTGGTGATGCTACTGCTCTATTTCAGAATTGTCAAATACTTGCAAAGAAAGGGTTACCAAATCAAAAGAATACAATTACTGCTCATGGTAGAAAAGACCCTGGTGAACCGACCGGTTTTTCGATCCAATTCTGTAACATATCAGCAGATTCTGACCTTCGTCCGGTTGTTAATTCCACTCATACGTACCTCGGTAGGCCGTGGAAGTCGTATTCGCGAACAGTTTTCATGCAATCGTACATAACCGATGTGTTACGGCCCGAAGGGTGGTTAGAGTGGAATGGCGAATTCGCTTTGGATACATTGTATTATGCAGAGTATATGAATTATGGTCCGGGATCTGGACTAGGTGACCGCGTAAAATGGCCGGGGTACCATGTAATGAATGATACTAGACAAGCTAGTAACTTCACTGCAACACAATTTATTGATGGGAATCTATGGTTACCTTCTACTGGTGTAACATTTATTGCAGGATTGGGGGTTTAAAACATTGCCAAATCTTAGGTTGTCCTTGTTGTTTTTCAGAACAAAGAAGGGGTTGCTATAATGAATGGTTTTTGTTATTTCATTTATATGTAGTTTTGTACTTGCATGTTCAAGAATTCCTTATTCTTGGTCCCTGAGTTTGGTGTTTCTCATTTTGGATAAGAATTTATTAGTGTAGTACTGCAATGCACAATATATAACTTGAACTAAGTTTAAAGGAATGTTTCTTATGTATTATTTTGTGAAAAGTAATTTTAGTAACTATTAGTGCAATAATTATGTCTTATAAGTTTTGGTCCTATCTTTTATTTTGATTGTTAGGGTACCTACCCTAAATGTTGAGGATGAAATCCCACAACAACTTTGTCACATGTCTAAGTGGTAATGACATGGTGCATAAACATTTCTTGTTTCTACCTCATGAAACGTGGGACTTCATATCCTTATTTCTGTTAATATTCCAAATATATCTTATATTGTTGTAGAAAAATCTCCTTATTTTTTTTCATTCAGATACAAGTTCAGATCACTTTCAAACACCAACTACATTTCCATAGCTACACATTATAAATACCTGATATGCAGTATTAGTATCGGTACGTGGTTTAGTTGGATGTGTGATTCGTCACTTTTTATATTAACTTTATAAGAATTTCTTTCGATTTGCCTAACATTTGATATATAGAGTAAATGAGAGAATTATGTAATTATAACTAAATCAAAAATTAATGTGAAAATGTGATAGCCTAGCCATTAATTACTACACATTCTTCTCTCTTTTTTTTGTTTTGTGCCCTTTGTGTTGTAGTAGAATGCACTAGTTCGGTCCTAACATTTTATAAAAAGCTTCCTTAGTTTATGAATTTTTATAATCATATTACATTTTAACACTAACTTTAAAATAAATATATCAACTTATATATTTTAAAATTTGAAGGAAATTTCTACGACATTATCCCTAAAATATGATTTTTTTTTCCTTCCCAAAAATTCTAGTACTATCTACAATAGGAAAAGATATCATGAAATTTATTATTATTTTCACTCTTAAATTTTAATATTTTTCATTCTTACCACAACAATTCAACAACTAAACAATAGAAAAGAAAAAAGAGATACATTTTGCTTTTAAATATGTTCAAGCTTAAATTCAGATAAAATAAGATCAAGAAGCAGCCACCATGATACTAATTGATTAACAAAGAAAATTATTGGCCAAGAATAGGAAGCATATTTCAAAACAATACTAGAAGAAAATAAAATAAAACTTGCATTTTACAAAGTGGGAGATTTTTCCATGAGATTAAATTGTCCACAAGCACCACCCTACTCCATAAAAGTGCATATCCAAATATTTTTTACTAAAAAGTGTATTATTTGATGTGGGATTTGTTATGATTAGCCAACAAAATATTTAATTATTAGACTTTTATATTTTTAAAACAATCACAATAAATAAATATATGGAGTGAAATATTTTTTGGAACAATACATATTATAGTCTAAATTCATACCCCACATATTTTTTGAAATTTCTAAAACTATCCTTCTCATTTATAATTACCCTCCCTCGTTTTCAAATTATTATATTCACCCTTTCACTCTCATATTCACTCACTACCTTTCCCACTTACCCATTTTTTCACTTACTCATCCATTGTCTTCAACAAACCCACAAGGTCAATTGTGGTGTTTTCTAGATTTCTATGCTTTAGATATTCTATGTGGCATTTTCCCAAGTATACATGATCATGTCAAACATGATTCCCGAAGTATACAACTATACGTTGTCTTCAGATATGTGTGCATCATTAATGTCAAACATGTGTTTTTTTCTTCTTCCAAAAAACACTTATGTTAAGTATAAGTAGGAAAGGCAACAAGGCAGATTGAAGTCAGGTTTGTCCTTATCCAACCTCAAACTCGAGATTCAAAACCCGAACTCAAACTCGACCATGAATTAAGTGAGATCGAAAACAATGATATTATCAGCGAACTGATGGGAACCCCATGAAACATGTATTTCTATATATATAGGTTGTATATATATATATATGTCAAATTTCTATATAATTAGATTTTATATATGTATCTATATGTAATTTTATAATTTTACATATATTAATCGGATTCGGGGCGAGTTCGGGGTATGGTATCAACTGTACCAAATCCGAACCCGAAATTTGAACTCTGGTAAAACCCGAATCCGAATCCAATCACATCAGGTTTTCCTCATTAAATTTGGATTAGGTTCAGGTGAGTTTTACGGGTTCGGTTTTCATTGTCATCCTTAAGTAATGTGAGTAAAGTCAAGTGTATGTGACCAACGTTAATTATGTTTTTTCCTTTGTAACAAAATACATTTTTATAAGTAAAATTGTTTAAATAAGCACAAGGATTAGTCTCCCAGGAGGAAGATCAAGTATTAATCTTGTTACAAGCAATTCTAATAAAAGACTAGGAATTCAGGCACTAATTTGCAAAATCTATGAAATTAGTGATGCATTTAATAAGAATTAAGATCTAGTTTGGACCAAATTATTATATGGATATAACTCACTTATTTTTCTAAGAAAATTAAGTCATTCCTCATGATCCAGATAAACACACAACAACAAACCACAACATTCTCTATAGAATTTTACACCATTTGCGGTTTTACAAAAGGAATCATGAAGCTTTAACAACTCTATATTTGTGGTACAGATATGCATTGGGGTTCGTAGTCACACATAAAAGTCTTTCTAGACACTTACACTTAATGCAAACTTACAAGAGATGATTGAAGATTCAACATGTTGCTTCCTATAGCACACTTTAGATGATCTTCATCCCTATGAACGACTGTTCCTTTTAAAAATTTCATCATTAATGGACAAATCAGGTTGTCTCTATAAAATTTTCAAATAAAATAATAAATCTTTGAAGGAGTAGAATTTATTCAACAATTCTTAAGCACATCACCTATATCCGTTTGACTTGAAGTTCAATTTTACCAAGTACATAGACTTTGACAATGTAACTCCCTAATGCATCTAAGCTCTTATTCCAAATATAAGTTATATCCTTTTTACAAGAATGAATTTGGTCATGTATATGTAGATGAGGTCACGAAGAATGGGCCTTGAAATTAGTAGACCTAGGCAGAGGCACTTATGTCCCCATAATGCCTCTTCTTGGACTCCATAGCCTTGAATCTAGGGTTGTTTTCTCATAAATTTGCCTTCTAGTTTGATGCTCTTGAAAATTTGAATGGCCTTTTAAGCTTCTACAATATATAACTTTGAATCTAACAAATCTCAATTGAGTCCTTCTTAATGTCCTCTTCATATATGGAATGAATATATCTTTCACATATTCCTGAATTCCAACAACTAAGTTTGTCATCACTTACCGAGGTTTTGCTTATAACTTTGGTTTTGAAAGGAAATAAAGACTTAAAAGTCATTTAATAAGTTTATTTCATTACTCTGATTTCCCTATTTTCTTCGAAAGCTAACTCGAAAATAAACTTTTAGGAAATTTTTGCGGCCTATCTATTTGGATCTTTCCTTTCTTCCACAAATCATGGTAGGCATAGTTGTTCTCCATTCCTTTTGTCTTCTCTAGGTTACGTCTCTATCTTCCATTCTACAAAAATCAAATTAGCTAATATAATAGTTCCCACTTATTTTTCTCATTTCATTTATTAAAGAAGCATCCAACAAAACCTTCCCTTCTTCAATATACACTCAAACGTGACTAAGGTATATATCATCCAAATGGTACTACAAAAATATACATGTTGTAGCTTTTCTCTATATTCCAAAAATAAATCGTTTTACACATTGTATTTATTTTCTTCCATTTATACCCTTACTAAATACACTTTCTTAATAAATTATCTATCACCTACTAATTTATCCTTTCACCCCTATTTTTCATGAGAGTATAATGTATGTATTGTCAGTGTAAAGATTTATACATATTTAATATATTATTCACCATTTATTGTTATTCCTTTTTTTTTTTTGTGAAAAATCAATGATGATTTAAAATAAATAATAATTGACGGTGTATAAAACTTTTACAATGTGAGTACATATATATTTTCCCCTTTTTATTATGAGTGTAAAATCTATACATTGACAGTGTAAAAATTTATACACATACATTTCGTCATCCACCTTAATTTGGATTATATTTTTGAAAAGTCAATCATAATTAAATATCAATGGTGAATGATATAATAATAGTATATAAAATTCTTACAGTGCAAACATCTTTTACTCTTTTATTATTCATTGTCCACCTGACTTTAATAAATCAGCATTACATGTAAAAGAGAAGAAAGCGCCAAATAACATTGAAAGCAATAAGCCTAGGATGTGTGAAGTTATTAGTGAAGGGAATGGAAAATTGTGGAAGATCGAATAAATGATATGGATAAAAATAGATAGGGGCGTTTAAGTCAAAAAATATTTAATATTGATGAGCTCTTAAACTATGTATATAATCTTAAATATTATTTATTTTGAGACAAATGGAGTAACATGTTTATTTGTTCATCTAACGTACTGTTACTGGAAAAAAAATGTATTTAAATTAAAAGTTAAAAAATTAAGTAATTTTTTTTATGAATCGCAAGAATTGCCCTATGGAATGACACTAAATGTGTTGCCCATCAATACTTAGGATTCTTCTTCTAAAAGTATATGAACGTATAGCATTCTCAATGTTATAGGTAACATTCTCTAACACAATAAACGTTAGGTAACATTAATATATATCAACCACACAAATCAATTCTTTCAAAATATAGCATTCTAAATGTTAAGGTTAAATTGACCCATTATAGCATACATATGCATAAATAGTCGCCATCACATATTCACATGGAAAAGTACTCAAATTAAACAACCCATATATACATTTCTTCTTGTTCTCTTGCATAATCCCTTCCATTTAAGAACTTATTTCAAGAAAATGGTCCTATAACACAGCTCATCATGCATACCTTCAAATTCCAAAATTCCAAAATATCTTTAATTTTTCTACCTACCTTTACCATTAATAATGATATGTTATTTTAAATCATATCTCAAATTCCGTCTCACACTAATAAAAACATGTCATATCAATTAAAAATTATACATTTGTTATTTTTCTATAGTTATTCCAATACTATTAATGTAAGACATGGTTTGAGACAACATATCTTTGTTAATTTACCATGATAGTGCTAACCTACACACTCTATTATTCTTAAATTTTTCTCCCATCTTTTCCCTTAAATATAAAAGTAGCCTTTGTCTAATTAAAAAGCCTATAATAACATGTTATAAAGTGAGTTCTTATACATTCCAATATGCATCATTACTTAACAAAACACCTAACTCCAATGCCTACATTCTTATCCTTCTTTTTGGTACTACTCTTTCTTGGCCAATGCACCACTACAATTGATGTTGCTGGTGCCTATGGTGATGTAGGAATAGAGTGTTTAATGGTTTCCCCTTCTGAGTTTGTTGTTTCATTGAGAACTAGTGTTGATGTTTTAGAAGATGTTACATCAACTCTCTCTAATTTCACTTATTATTCTAGAAATGATCTTGGAGAGTTTCAGTTTTCTAATGCAATATCTGATTGCATGGAATTACTTGACTTGTCATCAGATCAACTCAGTTTGTCTATATCAGCTACTGAGAGTCCCCAAGGTATATATGCATCACTTTACATTATTCGTGTAGCTAAAGATCGGGGTGCGACTGCTATGCCCCGATTTTCTGCTATGCGACTACATTTTAAAGAATGGTATGTTTTTTCCCAAATCATTTTTTAAAGAATGCATAAAGAGTGTAACTAAAGTGATGTGTGAAAATAGTTACTTTTATATAGTTATGTGGAATTTGAAAACATGGGATGTCAAATTAAATCCATATTTTTTAAAAGAATAAATATTTTCAAATTACTAAACTTCAAGCTATACATATTTTTTTATAAAAAATAATTGATAATAAGTTGAAGTAAGAGTTACTTCAAGAGCAACATACAAATAATTAAAAGCAGTAATTAATCCATGTTTTAGGTGTTGGCAGTGCATATTCCCTCCTCTAAAACAAAGTCATATTTGCTTGAGGATATTTTATCATATTATTTAAAAATTGAAAAAATAGGTATAAAGATATGAAATTATAAGACATTTTTTAATAAGTGAAATATTAAGATATTCTTTAAATTTATGGAATTTATGTGAGATAGACTTTATATAGTCCTGGACTTCCAGAAAGTACATATGACCTTTGATTTTTCTTTCCCCTTTACTTTTTCTCCTCATGTATGAAGTTTGTCTTGAGAAAACTTCATTGTATCATAATATATTTTAGGTTGCTAAAGAAAATAATCATTTTATATTATACACCTGTTTACTTATATGTTTAAAATAAAACTTATTTAATTTTCTCTTGTTTTATTTTTTCTTTCTCGAATATAGCAATAAATATAAATGAACTGTATATATTATTAGTAAAAAAACAGTAAACAACACATAATAATAGATGAATAGATTTGGCCAATCAACATAATAGAAGTATAATGATATTATCTAATAGAAAAACTTATATAAACATATACAATACATCATATTTAGAGATAAATATATTTATATTTTGTATGATATCATTTATATCTAAATTTTAATTATAATTAAATTTTTAATATATTATCGATATTTTATGGGTTGTTTTCACGTAAATACTTCTACACATGAGTTTTTCTCAAATATCTATTTTGTTGCAGGCGTGCATAATGGTACTGGAAACTTGAGTTCTGATTTGAGGACATGGCTAAGTGCAGCACTTACATATATAGACACATGCATGAATGGACTTGAAGAAACCAATATCAACTTCAAGAATCTCTTAATATCCACACAAATAGACCAAGTGAACTCATTAGTCAAGAATCTTCTCTCCAAGGTAGACCCTATTTCAGGTCAAGTTTCAACCCAACATGTCCATTTTCCTTCTTGGGTTGAACCACATGACCAGAATCTTTTACAAACTGGTGAGGTTGCTGTAGATGTTGTAGTAGCTGCTGATGGGTCAGGGAACTATAAAACTGTGATGGAAGCAGTGAATGCAGCACCTGAATATAGCATGAGAAGATTTGTGGTGTTCATAAAAAAAGGGGTTTATATAGAGAATGTTGTTATTGATAAGAAGAAATGGAACCTTATGATTATTGGAGAGGGTATGGATGAGACTATTATCTCTGGTAGCTTGAGTAAAACTGTGAATTTGACTACATATAAGACAGCTACCTTTGGTAAGGACACAGTACTACTTTTACTCTTTACTTCTTTTTCCTGTTCTAGTTTGTGGTTGGATTAATTTGTTTTGTATAATAGAAAGTTCAAACTAGGAAACATTACTTTAGAAATATTCAAGGAAGTCCATAAAAATATTTTTCAAAAGTAGGAGACATGATTTTAAATTGCACTTGTGGAAATTGTAATTACTATTTTTGTTCAAATGACTCATATATTTTAGTAGGTTTTTTTCTCCAAAAAAATAATAATATAATTTATGAGTTTGAGCTGATATATAGTTATATAATTAAGTGTTATTAAACTTAATACAACAATAATAACTTCAATAAACACAAATCCTTATTATATAGCCCTCAATGTTATCGGTAATATATATATAAATTGGTCAACCTCACTACTTGTTTGTGTTATTCTTTATTCACCATATTCTCTTTAATATTTAATTGCTTGTCTT
Source organism: Lupinus angustifolius (assembly GCF_001865875.1). Classification (NCBI taxonomy): domain Eukaryota; kingdom Viridiplantae; phylum Streptophyta; class Magnoliopsida; order Fabales; family Fabaceae; genus Lupinus; species Lupinus angustifolius. The sequence continues at coordinate 2,231,427 of NC_032023.1, read as the reverse complement.
AAACTATGGATTCATTTAAATATTATCAACATATCATAATTAAGAATAAAACTTCTATACACATTGTCTATTAAATACATCAATAATTATGTTTGTATCATTAAAATAATTGCAATGAGAATTGTACATTTCAAGATATATACATAATTGATTGATTGTGCTTAATATACAAATATTGAAACTAGCACTGAAAAATAAATGAACTTGTACTACAATTGTTATTCTTGTGAGACCTACATAAAGCCCTATCTGTAATACAATTCTCATTTTTTTTTGTTTTCTCTTCTCTCACTTGTTTGCAGCTACAAATGGTAGAGGATTCATAGCAAGAGACATTTCCTTCAAGAACACTGCAGGACCAGAAAAGAACCAAGCAGTAGCATTAAGATCAGATTCTGACCTATCAGTTTTCTACAGATGTGGCATTTTTGGTTACCAAGACACCCTCTATGCCCACACATTGCGCCAATTCTATAGAGAATGCAAAATCACTGGCACAGTTGATTTCATCTGTGGTAATGCCACTGCAGTGTTCCAAAACTGTCAAATACTTGCAAAGAAAGGCTTACAAGATCAAAAGAACACCATAACAGCTCAAAGTGCAAGATACCCAAATCAATCATCTTGTTTCTCTATCCAATTCTCAAACATTTCTGCTGATTATGACCTTCTACCATTCACTAAATCCATCAAAACTTACCTTGGAAGACCATGGAAAGCATATTCTAAAACAGTTTTCATGCAATCTTATATAAGTGATGTGTTGAGTCCAGAAGGGTGGTTAGAGTGGAATGGTAGCATATATTTGGATACATTGTACTATGCTGAGTATCAAAATTATGGACCAGGATCTGCATTAGATAAGAGAGTGAAATGGCCTGGGTATCATGTGTTGAATGATTCTAACCAAGCTAGTAACTTCACAGTTGCACAATTGATACATGGGGATCTGTGGTTACCTTTAACTGGTGTAAACTTCACTCTTGGGTTTTAGTTAATCATGTGGTTATTTAGATAAAAAGTAGAAAAAAATTATAGTACTTATAATAAGAAATTTAAAGTTGATGACGAAAATTATATATAATTTGATGTTCACTTCAATTAATTATTACATTAAGTATTTCCGATATTTTTTAGCTGTTAGTTGAGTGATTATCTTTCAAGAACAACGATACAATGCATGAGACTCATATTATATTTTTTTAGCTGTTAGTTGAGTGATTATCTTTCTCTATCTCACTGATGCAAGATGATGCTCTGCTAGGGCTCTGCTTCACTTCCAATATTCTTGGAACTCCAACAATCTTGGATCTCCAACATCCTTGGATTCTTCATGACAACAGAGTACATCCTGTGGCAGTTCTTAGAGGGAGCCACTCATGTGAAGGCAAACATCAAAGAAGTTGACCAAGATCCTCCTCCACTTCGAAAAACTTTTGCACAAGCTTTGGGGGAAACTTGTGACATCACTTCCTCTCAACTCCCTCAACCTTGCATCAAAGGAGATGCTGTGGCCATAAAAATACCCGAAGCAGAATACCTTGCTGGGCTTCAAAGATGCAAGTTACATCTTCATGGAAGAATCATCTTGTCTAAAGGAGACACCCCTTTGAAATTCCTGGATCTGAAATCTAAACTCAGCACCATGTGGAATATGATAGCCAACTGGAACATGCTCTCCCTTGGCAAGGGTTTCTATGAGTTTTCCTTCTCAACAATGGAAGATATGAGGAAAATATGCTCCATTGGTACATGGAACCTCAAACCAGGGATCTTAAGGCTATTTTTATGGACTCCAAATTTCAATCCCAATCACCAAAAACAAACTCACTCTCAAACTTGGATTAGAATCACTGGCTTGCCACAAGAATATTGGAGCCCAAAGATCATTTTCTCTATTGCTGGAGGTATTGGAACTCCCCTGTCCTTAGATGGTGCAACAAGCAACAGAACATTTGGCCATTTTGCTAAAGTTCTTGTAGAGATTGACCTGAAAATAGATCTACCGAATCAAATCTTGGTTGAGAGAGAAGGATTTGCTTTTTTTGTTGGTATAGAATATGAGAACCTGCCAGAAATATGCACAGGTTGTAGTTCTATTGGTCATCTCCTTGCTCAATGTCGCAGGGTAACAAAGAAATCAGTTGATGAATCTTCAAAGGCTAAAGCCAAAAATCAGCAGGTTTCCAAGCCTAACACTGAAGTTGCTCCTTCAAATAAGGTGAAAAAGGCTCCCATGACTATTCAAAGGGAGGTTGATGCTCTCCATAATCCATTAATGGACAATGCTTTTCCTTCTAGAGAGATTAATGATTTAGTCATAAATTTGGAGATTGACAG
>NC_032023.1:2207775-2228987 GCF_001865875.1 Lupinus angustifolius | reverse complement strand
ATACTATGAGGATTCCTGCTTCAATACAGAGCTCTCTTCTAGCCTCTGTGTCTGACTTCATTGTTAACAACAAGTGGTCAATTCCTGTGCCTATTATGAATCTTTTCCCTGATGTTGCTCATGGCATAGCTAAGACTATAAGATATAATGGTGCTGATAAGCTAGTGTGGAGGCATACTGAGGATGGTTTGCTAACTCTAAAGACTGCTTATGATTTTGTCTCTAACTCTTCTAATCCTGTCAACTGGTGCAGTCTTTTTTGGTCTAAGGTGATTCCTCCTTCAAGCTCTTTCATCACTTGGAGGATAATTCATGGAAAAATGCCTTCTGATACTAACTTGCAAAGGAGAGGTTGTGTCTTAGCATCTAGATGCAATCTGTGTAAAAAGGCAATTAAAGAGACAAGTCATATCTTTCTTAGCTGCACATTTGCTGTCAATATTTGGAATTGGCTTATGTCTACATTCTCAATCAAAATCAACTTAAACTCCATTAAAGAGTTGATCATCTCTTGCAACCAAAATCTCAGCAAGCAGCTTCAACAACTTTTGTTAATTTGCTTTGTCAGCACAATTGCAACCATTTGGTTCTGTAGAAACCAGCATAGATTTGAGGACAGAGTGGTCACCTTCAATCAAGCAATTGCTAGGATAATCAGGGAAACTTCTATCTCAGGCAATTGCTCTACAATCACTGCTAACCCCTCTATAAATGATCTAATCATTATCAAGCAATTCAAAGTTAGTATCCACTACAATTCTGCCAATAAGATTACAGAAGTTCTCTGGCTGCCTCCCTCGAGTGGTTGGATAAAGGTTAACACGGATGGGGCTGCTCTTGGTTGTCCTGGTCATGCGGGTGGAGGAGGCATTTTTAGAGATCATAAAGGTGTGTTCCTCCTTGGATTCAGCTCTTATTTGAATATCCAGTCTGCTCTTTATGCAGAACTTTTTTCTGCTATCAAAGCAATTTCCTTGGCTTACAAGAAAGGTTGGTTAAGTATTTGGCTTGAGGTTGATTCTGTTTTGGTGGTGCAAATTTTCAAAGGAGAGTCTAATCCCCCTTGGCAACTCCATAACAAGTGGCTAAGGTGTACCAAGATGCTGGATTTGCTCAATTGGAAAATCACTCACATTTATAGAGAGGGCAACTCTTGTGCTGACAAATTGGCCTCTCTTGGTGCCAAGTCTAGAATTAGTGCAACTTGGAATACATTACCTTCTTTCATTATCAATGATTATAATAGGAACCTTCTTGGTCTTCCTAGTTATAGGTTTAGGAACATGTAACTCCTCTTTGTTTCTCCTTCTTGGTTCTCTTAATAAAATTTCTTGTGCTTGAGCACACTTGCTTAAAAAAAAAATACTGGAGATAATAGTTAGGTAGAAATACATAGAAAAATCAAAAAAGACAATGATATTTGATCCCTTTAATTTATACTAATATTAAGTTTTCACACTTAAAAATATACTAAAAAACCTAAGGTTATAAGTTTTCAACCAGTAAAATCTTACTCAAATACAGTTTATTACATGTATTTTGAGCAGATAATTTCTAATTTTTATTATATACGTTATCAACACCTATAGCAACTACTTGACATTAGGAATGATAAGTGATTGAAGAGAAAAGAATAGTAATACAATATGAGGTTGAGGATACGATGAGGATGAGGATTTGATAAGGATGAGGATAAGGATAGGATGAGGAGGAGGATGAGGACGGGGAAGAGGATGAGGATGAGAATATAACACAATGCTATAATCATCTCGATGGAAAAAAAGTCATGACTAATATAATTCATCATATAGATAGGAATATACACTACCGGAATGACAATCTGTGTGAAGATTATCTCATATAAATAAAGTGAATTGTTGTATTGAGCCGTGATTGTTTATTTGTATAATTATTCCATGTAATATGGAATTGTGAGGTTGAGAAAAAATGAATGGATAAACAAGAAAGCTACACGAAAAAGGGAAATGACCACTAGGAGTTCTTAATTTTCGACATCTCAGTTCTGGGTGTAAAAGATCGATTTAGTTTGGTTTTTGATGCAATTTAGTGACAGAACCGAACATAAGATATGGTTCGGTTCTATTTGATTAACCGCAAATCATATTTAGGAATCGAACCGTAATAAACAGTTCGGTTCGATTCCGTGATTTTTCACCTTTCTATTTTCTTTCTTCTTCTCTCTCTTCTTTCTTTCTTCTTCTTTCTTTTCTAATTGTTTTGATGAGGCAGTGTGTTAGTGACACTCCTTTTCTTCCTTTTACTCTGACTTTCTTTCTTTAGTTTTTTAGATTTTTTATTTTGTTTCTTTATTTTTTGTTTTAGTTGTTTAATTTCTATACTTTAATTATTTTCAATTTCCATCCTTAGAGGTCTGGACAATGAACACTAGATTGTTAGTTTTTTTTGTTTCTTCTCAATAAACACTAGATTGTTAGTTTTTTATGTTTGTTTACTTTTTTCCCTTCTATTTGCCTCTCATTTATAGTCTATATGTATTAATAATTCTAAATTATATTTTATCTCCTAACTTTAAATCCTAATCATGCAAATATATATATATATATATAATATTTTTTAGTTTGCGATTCGGTTCCAACAGTTCCAAAATTTCCAAAACCGTGAACAAAACTGAATTTAAATGGTTCCAAGTAAAAAAATCAAACCGAACTGAACCGCATTTTGTGGTTCGGTTCCATCGATTTCGCGGTTTAAACCGGAACCACTTACACCCCTAATCTCAGCAATGGAATAGTGACCGAATATGCCAAGGATGATGAAATCACTCTGACACCATGTAGAAATTTAGGAATGGTAAAGATTGGTCAAACTTTAAATATGAGTTAATCTAAGTAATTTATTATATAATAATAAGAAGTAGTTACAAGTGATAAGATGATAAACTCAAATAATAACTAACTAGGTTAACATAAACTATAGATAAATTCTAATAAAATGAAATTAACTAAATCATAGCTATGATAATGCTCTATCAATCTAAATATATCTAACAACATTGTCAAAAAATGTAAAACGATGTGTAGTTTATTAAGAATGTGTAGTTGTGAAAAGGAGAAAGCAGAAAACAAAAGAAAAAAATGGGGATTATAGGAAGCTCACCTTCACTCTTGGAGAGGAAGAGATGATAAAGGGATTTATGGATTTTTTATTTTTTAATTAAATTTTGAATTCACTTGACTTTAAAATCATGACCATTAGTTTTTTTCTCGCAACCTGTCATCATCCTAAAAAGTATTGGCCTCTTCATTACGGGAGAGGATCGAGACTCAATAATTTGACTCTCTTCACAAAATTCAGATCCAAATGCTTGCACACACATATTACCATTGTATGGAGTCCTTCAATTATCCACGATGGACCCTCTTCTTTAAATACAACACAAAACATATTTGCCCAATTACACACATATACATTATATATATTGGATATTCTTCAGTACTAGACGTCTAATACACCTATATCCTAATATGTAACACCAAAAAAATTTGAAGGACTTATATTTAATATTATTTTTTAATTAAATTAAAAAAAATTATATTTCCCCTTTCACTTCTCAAACAAGTCCAAAAGCTACTTGGGGGATAAAGAATTTTTCATTTTACAAACCATCTTAAAAGAAATGAAATAACATATATTCAAGTGATAAAAATGTTTCTCTATTTTGAGACAATAAATTTACAAATAAAAAATAATTTCATGAGGGAATTTTAAAGATATATATAGCTCAATATATATATTTTACAATAGGAGACCATTCAATTAAATTTAACACTTTTCATTTTATTAAATAGAAATTGCCACATAGAGAATAGATATAATCTTCATCTCGAATATTAATTATTTCATTTTAAAAGTTCTTAATGAAAGAAACAAGTTATATTTTACTTTTTCAAATTGATTGACGGTAAAATATTTTTAACGATTGCTAATATAAATGCACATTAAAATATGAGAGATTAAAAAATAGACATGGTCTAGAAAAATGTTCAAAATAGATTGAGTTCAAATCCTTTCTATAGTATTTAAAATATTTGTATTTCATAAATGAGCATATATACAATATAATATTTAGAACTTATCTAATTTTGTCACTCCCCACCCTTAGAAAGAGGAGAACATGATTTTTCAACATTGATCTAAAGGTTACAAATCATGGCAAGAAAAACGGTTGCAAATAAAGAACATAACCTATTATTAAGCTTTGAATACTTAAACTAACTTTTAAAATAGAAATACCTTAAATCTCTCTAGTCCATTCCGACTTAATCTCTTATGAATCAAACAGCATTAAAATTACAAATGACTCAAACAATGAAGGTGAATGGGAAAGGACTAAATTAAACACTTATTGAATATCTTAAAACATTGTCCCTTTCACCTTCCATTATTGTCTAAGACAGAGGTGTCTGTCTTAGACAATTTTCGTAATGGCATTTCAGGATTTCGCGATCTTATCGGAACGTAGAAGGAATGAGAGGAAAGAAAAAGTAAGGAAGAGGGTTATCTTTGGTGTACTTTCATCCATTCTCCTTGTATGTGTCATAGGTGCTGCAACATTTGTTCTTGTCAACAAAACTGGCTCTGAAAACAATGTAAACAAAAAACCTACCACAACATCAAGTGAAGATGCAAAAGTTCAACATTATTTGAAGACTATAAAAACAATATGTACCTCAACTGAATACAAGACCAAATGTGAAGGACCCCTTAGTGAAGAGGTAGAGAAGGACCCAAAATTGGCACAACCAAAGGAACTTCTTAGGTTATCTATAAAACTTGCTGAGGATGAAATTAATAAGGCCTTTAACAAAACAACATCCATGAAATTTGAATCAGAAATGGATAAAGGAGCATATGAAGATTGCAAACAGCTTTTTGATGATGCTAGGGAAGAACTAGGGTTCTCTATATCTGAAGTAAGAAAAAATGATTTGAAGAAGCTTTCAACAAGAACACCTGAATTGAATAATTGGCTTAGTGCAGTTATATCTTATCACCAAACATGCATTGATGGGTTTTCTAATGAAGAATTGAAGAATGAACTCAAAAAGCTCTTTGAAGATCCACAAGAATTTGTTAGCAATTCCCTTGCAATTGTGAATGATATGTCTTCTTTTCTATCCACACTCCAACCAGGTGTAACTCGTCACTTGTTATCAGAGAAAATTGATGACTTTCCTTCTTGGATTGGTGATGCAGATCGAAGGATGTTGAAGGCAGCAGATGACAAACCTACACCTAATGTCACTGTGGCAAAAGATGGTTCCGGAAACTTCAAAACCATATCCGAGGCTTTGGCATCCGTGCCACAAACATATACGGGACGGTATATTACTCTTCATCTGACATGATTTGGGACAACAGATCTTTGTCTATTAGTTACGTTGTTGCTTTTAATTTTTTTAGTTTACATTTTTTGTGTTATCTTTGTTGGGATTGGATTGATATCATATATGTCTAGTATATGTCTAGTATTTTAGGATAATCTATCCTTAACAATCTATGCTCATTCATTGCATATTTTCTCTCATGTGAAAAATGCAGTTATGTGGTTTATGTCAAAGAAGGAATATATGATGAGAAAGTGATTGTGACAAAGAGAATGGAAAATCTAACCATTTATGGCGATGGATCACAAAAGAGTATCATTACTGGCAATAAAAATTATGCAGATGGAGTTAGACCTTTCCAAACTTCTAGCTTTGGTATGTGTATTCTTACATCATTTTCCTCTTCATCCTTTTTTATACATATATGATCAATGATTATGAAATAGTAGCGAATATGATATCGTGAGAAAAGTATGTGGTGGTCATTTTCCACGACAAAGATCTACTGTCTCAAATCATGTCTCAGATCAATGATATTGATATTTTCTGTTTTTTTGCTTCAATATCATTGGTCCGTGACATAATTTGGTATAACATATCCTTATCACATTTTCCATATGAAAAATAAAAGGGTATGTATGTTACTTTACTAATTTCTTTTTTCCTTGCACATTGCACGCAGTGGTACTTGGAGATGGGTTCTTGGGAAAGGCAATGGGATTTAGAAACACTGCTGGCCCAGAAAAACATCAAGCAATAGCTGTTAGAGTGCAAGCAGATCGTACAATATTTGTGAATTGTCGTTTTGAGGGCTACCAATACACTTTATACGCCCAAACTCATAGACAATTCTACCGTAGTTGTGTCATTGCTGGCACAATAGATTTTATCTTCGGCGACGCAGCAGCGGTATTCCAAAATTGTATCATGCAGGTCGTTAGATATATTTGGATCGATAAACAATAATCTTATCCAAAATTTAATTAGTTTCGTTTTATTTGAGTTTGTCTTTAGTTTAAGTTTATCGATGCAGGTTAGGAAACCGACGGAGAATCAACAAAACACTGTCACTGCTCAAGGTAGATATCAAAAACAAGAAACAACTGGTTTTGTTCTACAAAAATGTCAGATTAAAGCTGATGACACATTGGTTCCGGAAAAAGATAAAATCAAGAGCTACCTTGGTAGGCCATGGAAGGAATACTCAAGAACCATTGTCATGGAATCAGAAATCGGGGACATAATTCACCCTGATGGATGGTTACCTTGGGCAGGAAATTTTGCACTAAACACATTGTATTATGCTGAGTTCAACAACACAGGACCTGGTGCTAACACCAATGCTAGGGTCAATTGGGTTGGTCGTAAAGTCATTAACAAGGAGGAAGCTTCCAAATTTACTGTAGGGTCTTTCTTGAATGGAACATGGATCAGTGGTAGAGGTGTCCCCGCTCAGTTGGGTTTGTACAATTAAAATGGTCACATTCAAATAGGGTTACTGATTTGTTTAATCTGCTGTTCGAAACTGCGTTCTAAATCATATCTCGAACTAATGATATTAGAGCAAAAACAGAAAAGATAATGAATATTTCATTTTTTAATTAACATGGTGTGTATTCATTAGTTCGGGACATGGTTTGAGATACATACTGGGATAATAGATCTTTTGTACTTCAAATAGTCATTTCATGAATACATTGTTGAGTTGAATGCTTGAAGAGCTAACTGCATATTATGCTACAATTTTCTTCACCAATGTGAGAAACCTGTGTCCTAAGCATTATTAATATTGCTGATTTTGATGAATTATTATCTTCAATTAATTATGGTAGGTAACATTTGAATTGAATTGTACAATCTAACGCTAAATAAATACAATCACACAAGCAAAACAATTATTTGTTTCCGCTTAAAAACGATATGCTGGCTAAAATGATTACAGAATCATATAATCTTTTATTGCTTTTTCATAAAATGAAAATAAAATTGTGGTTACATATGCACCAAAATCTATCTTGTATAATGAGAACAAAATAGAGTAAATGAAGAAGAAGAACGATTATCAAAGTTTCATCAGACAAATTGGTTTATAAATATCAAATTGGGTATCACAAACAAGTATAAATATTAGCATTTCAACCAAAAATTATTATTCTAAGTTATTTTCAAAAGGGTTTTGTTTGGTTGTTGATTATACTACTATTACTATTTGATTAACTATTTAGGTAAAAGATGTTGGGGTTGAACTTTCTTATCACTATCAACATACACTTGAATCAGTAACACTAATTCACCAAGCTAAAACTCAATCACACAAAAGACCTCAAAAGTATTAAAAGCTAATGTCTTTACTATTTAGTAACTAATGAAATAATGATTATAAACAAGATGAAGATTTATGACTCCCAAAACATACTTCCATATCTAGTCGTCTATGTTTATGAAATTGAGCTTTAATGCAACACCTTAAATTAATGTACCAATCGTCAATGTCTTGGTCATATTAATAGCTTATTAAAATAGTTCTACTCTAGCAACTACAGTAACACGATGAATATATATGAATCGTTAACACACCTCTATGTCTAGGAGTCATGTTAACAAGTTTGAGACTTATTTAGTTATTGAATTAGTTCTACGTCTAGTAACCAAAATAACAACATGCATGAAGTGACAAATTGATACAAATATATGTCTAACAATTATATCAATTAGATGAGTCAATAAAGTCATAATTATAGTGAAGATTTCTCCAAAGTTTTACATTCACAATTCATATAAAAAGATGATCAATCTTAAAGTAAGCATTAAACAAATAAATAACTCATAAGAGGCAAAGCATAAGGAATTAATATAAATTCAAACCAATGTACATATATCAAGCTCATTTTACATTCAACAAGGAAATTAGTTACTCATATATATGGTAACTAAGCACAAGTGAAAGAAGAGAAAATGCAACTCAAGGGTAAAAAATACAATTTCAATGAGTATGGATTAGCTTCTCTTGCACTTACTCTTTGCTTCTACACCTCTAATGGAGCTTAACTAGCCTAAGAACTAATTTTTTTCCGAGTTACAAGTGTATTGCTTGAATGTGTACTTACAAACTCAATTTGATCCCCTTTTAAAGAGTGTGAAATTTGATGGTTGTGCCTAGCAGAACCATTTTTCGATGCACATCGTTTCGTATAGCCAAGTCGGACATTTCAACTAGCCAAATTGCACTTAGTACAACTTCGACATTGAGCGCATGTACACATTGTGTTGGGCGCATAGAGTTTAGTTGAGTGTATCCTAAGTAGAATATTTTCTAAAATGTTGTCCTGATTTTCTATGGGCGTCAAGATTGCGTTGAGCGTAGGTCCGCATGTTGTTATTTTCACTGAGCGTGGATCTTGCACTGATTGTTGTTGTTAAAGCATGTCTGATCAACTAAGGGTGGCTTATGCACTGGGTCTATGTTATTTTTGTCTGGAAATTTAGCTTTTTGCGATTTTTCTTCCGGTTTCGGGCTGCAAAAACAATCTAAGGATGATATTTGACAATTAAACATATATTAAGTGTTTTATGAGATATTGGGCAACAAATTGGACTAAGTTAAAAATTAAAGTGCCACAAAATTGATAGTTTAAATACGATATTTTGACACTTAACAAATTTCTATAACACTATAAAGCACTGCTTTCACCTGGTATAAGATATCATATTTATCCAATATGTCCATATACACATTTTGGAAAATGCAGGGTACAATATATTTGAAATAAGCTTATAAACTATAGATTAAATACTCATTTTAGTCGATCATATTTTTTGACCTTACCAGTTTAGGTTTAGTCCTTCAAAAAAAAAAAGACCTGAAATGGTCTCAAAAAATTTCAAATGTGGGTCAAATTAGTCATTTTTAGCATGTTTTACAACATTTAGTATGGATTAATTTGACCCAAAAAGGACTAATTTGACTCACAGTTGAATTTGTTGGAGACCATTTTAAGTCTTTTCTTTTTTGAAGGACTAAACTAATAAGGTCAAAAAATATGAGAGACTGAAATTGGTATTTACTCTAAAATATAAAATAATGGTCCAATACATGAAGCTTTCACTCAATGGGACATGGGGAAAGTAGAGCGTATGCATATAAAACATGTGCATAAAAATTATAAAATATAATAAAAATTAAATTGTATTTTTGAAATTCCAAATAAAGAACATATTTATTAATAATTACTAAATACAAAATAAAAATCATATTGTCATAAAAAAAATTGCTTAGTGCCCACAAATAGGAATAATATTGATTACATTTAAATCATGATTAACATTATCTAGATGAATTTCTTCTTCCTTCTCTATGTAATATACATGTTATATCTTTTTCTCTCACCATAATTTTACTTCATAGATTGAATGTTATGTTTTTCTCTTTTATTTAACAGATCATGTGTTATGTTTTTCTCCTTTTTAAAGTGTTCTTGTATGGTTGTTTGGTATTTGTGTGGTACTAGAAAATATTTTAAGAGTATGGGAGAACATCCAGAAAATATGAAATTTATAGTTTGTTTATATGTTTTTGAAAAATAATTTCAGTACTTTCTAGATATATAGATGAAGTATCAATATCATATATGTATTGATACATAAAGGATATGGAAAATATCTAGATAGAGTAAAACTAATAAGGGATCATGACAATTACTAATATTATTCCTACATTTAAATATCTTAATATAACGATAAGGATTTAAACGAATTCAGATCCTCTCAAGTTTGGAGAGTCCTGGATGAAGATTGTGATACATGGTAACAATTAGTTTTTAGTGGAGTTATTTTTTAATAAAAAAATTAAAATAAAATTGTTTTCCCTTTCTCCTTATATTCCATTATTGGATTCTCGAGGAGAAGTTTAAACTACCTAACTTAAACATACTTAAGATAACAATACAAACTATTCAAGAGAACTTGATTATTTTGGGAACATAAATATCTACTTCAACCCTATTATATATGTCTCCTATAATAAGTAATTATTTTCTGATAATCACATTCTATTAGCATCAAAACATCACCATCCTCCAAAATGCACAATAGTTGCACTGAACAAGATGTAGTTTGAGCCCCATGCTAGTTTGAGCCCCATGCTAGAAAGACCACCCAATTTGATAATTATTGTTCAAAATTTGAGTGTAAGACTTGTTAACTAGCTCCAAACTCCTCCATCATTTGCCATACAACAAAATGGATTGTCTTATAATCATGACAAAAACATAGACAATCCATTTGTCTCATTCAAAATTAGCAAATGATTCACACAATCTTAATTATTTGGAATTAAGGTCCTATGGTTAATAGATTTTGGTATGAGGTTTGGACCACACTAAATTTCTTTTGAGTGTATACAAATTTAGGATAGTAAATATCGATTAAACTTGAATATGAATCAACATAAACAATTTATTATAGACAAAAGTTATTATAAACAATTAGATAATAAACTCAAATAATAATAAATAAGATAAACATAAATTATATGCCAATGCAAATAAAATAGAATGAAAATATTAGAGATAGATTGGAGATTGGATTTTACCAATTGGGGATGGCAACATAGCCCTTATTGAAGATGCTCATGCTGTTTATTCATCTTCCAGATAAACTTCTCATTATGGATGAACAAGAAAATCTAATAAAGTTAGTTCAATTTGGTTATGCAGATTTGCTTCACATATTTTTGAAGAAAGTACAATTTTTGATCCTCAGCTTAATTTCATTCATTTGGCTTCTATTGATGCAGATTAACTGAACTGAATCTCATTTACGTTATAAAAGTAAAAATTAATAGATTAAAGTTAATGAGCTCTTATAACACTCATTAGCATGTTACTGCACATATAAATATAAATGAACACACATAGTATATAGATAATACATAGACACACAACATTAAACACACATAGATTTAGTCATAATTATTAATGTTGATTACTATTTATTAATCTTCTACAACCTTATAAACAGTTTCTGACTATACTTTCTAAATGTTTAGTTTATATAACCCCAAAAAATGTTTAGATTAACTGTTACATAGCTATCAAGGAAGGTGTAAAAACTCTGGATACCCATTAAACTATAATCTGTAATCATATTCATAACAAGCAATGCAAGAAAAAGTAATGGTGAAACTTTATATTAATTAAACAAAAATAGTTTGATATATGATAGATATGATCCAAGGAGATTATTATCACAATCCAAACAGACTCATCAATCATAGCGTTGGGCGTTGGACCAACCTTATCAGCATGCAAATAATTTTCCATGAGTCAATATAGAGAATATTAGTTTGATACTCTTTTGGTGCACTATCTTCAACATATCTTTGTTAGGTGAATTTCATTCATGTGGGATATATTAAATTATATAGGTCTATTATTTCTTGTGGACAAGATGTATCTAAATTAATGGATGAAGATTAACTTTATTTGTTTAATTATAACATTATTCTTGTATATAGGAGAAATTAAATTTTTAGGTTGTGTTTGTGAGGTATGAGAGAAAGGAAATGAGATGAATCATTGAGTAAGGATGATGAGGTACAGAAGGAGAAAGAAAAATAAATTTAAATAAATTTCTTCATTGATTGTTTGGGAATATGAAATTTTGATGAGAGAATAATGTAAGAGGTAAAAATGTAAAAATACCCCGTTTAAAAATTTAATTATAAGAATAAAAAATAAACAAAAATGTAATAATAAAACTTTAGAATGTTGTAGAAATCTTCCAAAATATTTCTTTCTCTTTCATCAAACTTCCAAATAATGAAGACATTTTCCAAGGTCATCTTGGGATTTGAATTTTGGCATATGCTTTGGGTGTATCAAACCAATTCTTGAAAATTTAGAAAACCCAAAATGATAAAAAGATACTAAATTTATGTTAAATTAGTTATTTTTATGATTATTTTTTAAAACACTATAATCCAATATTATTAAACTCGAGCCGAACATCAAACCGCGAGAAGTCTCGTATTAAATTTAACTAGTTAAATTGTATAGTTGGACCAGATGATGTCATATATAATTAATAATTATATATCAATATAATTAATAATTATATACAAATGCAAAAGTTTATGTAATTTTAGTAATTATGTTTAATTATATTGAAGTAATTTATCTTTATCTTTTTTTTTAATCAGACTAAAATAAAACATTATAGTTATGTTCCATTTTTTAAATTTTACGTGAATTGTTTGCTTAACTTCATGATATATTTTGGTTTAACCAAATTTAATATGGTCGGATCAGAACTTTTTCTAGTTTTAAGTGACTCAATCTCTCATTCGATTAAAGCATCAAATCATAATTATTTTTAAGTCGGGTTAGGATGTAACATGTCAAACATAGTTTGCTCCTGTCCTCATAAATAGCTATAGTCTTTACAAAATATTATTTTGGCTCAATTTGGCTATTTAAGAAAATATGTGAAATTTTTATCTCTTTAGAAATCAAACATAATTCACTCTTTTTTAGATTGAGTTAGACTTCTCTTCATCATAGAAGAAGATGTTTATGTTTTTTAGAATATTTTTAATGATAAAAATAGAATTTTAATATAAATAAATATTATTATTCTTTAGTTTTTCTTATCATTTATATATGATTGTTGAGAGGAATATATTTAGTTTAGATTTCTCGCTTTAATGCAGATAATGATGTAACCATGTACAAGTTGCATACGAGTTGCTGTGTCATTAAAATATTCTGGTGCCAGACACGTGTCATTATGATTCAACTTCACAAAACCCAAATCAACGCGTTTCGCTCCTTTCTTTGAACATTACCTCTCTCCTCACTTCACTTCACTTCTCTCCTTTCCCCTCGCCGCCATGTCGCCGCTCTCCGCCGATTCCGGCAACGGTTACCACAATGACGACGACGGTGGAAAATTAAACGATTGCGAACACTCTCTAAGATGTCGATGCATTCCTTCTACGACGTCGTCGAGCCCTCGTTCTTTGTGCAGAAGCATCATCGACGCCAAGGAGTATGAGAAGCTTCGTAGAATCATCATTGCTTCCGCGAAAGGATTCTCTATCGGTGCTGGCCTCAAAGGAGGTCTTGCTTTTTTCGCTATCTTAGCTCGATTGATGCGAAAAACGCCTCAACGGTAAGAGAAACGAAAGGATTTGATTCTAATTTTGTCCGTGAGAAATCGAAATCTTAATTTAATCTGTAGAATATCAATTTCCGATCCAAAATGAATTTTATAAATAGCGAGGTGAATTCGTAATTTGTGATAGTTGAACTTTGTTTTATGTAGCAAGGAGATTGTGGTGACGAACGGTGAAGTGATTTTGACGGCTATGAAGGAGACATTGAGATATGGCTTGTTTCTTGGAACCTTCGCCGGAACTTTTGTGTCCATGGATGAGCTTATAGGTGCTATCGGAGGTCACCGTAGGCATGTTCTCTGTTTTCTCTTGCTCGCTCATCAACGTTTTCTTTTGTCTTAAACATTATTAGGAGATTAAATTTACTTTCCTTGAATTTAAGTATAATTACACTTGATACTTCTCTTGTTTTAGAAATTACACTAACCTATGTTTACTTCGTTATTATTATGTCATTATTACACTTAGCAGCCCCTTTAAGATTTATATTTTCACTCTACTTATACTAATACCTTGTATAACATAAAATTTAAGAAAGGTATTTTTACAACAAGAGGGTGTTGGATTTAATTAAGTCAAACCTTAAGAGAGGTTCATTGTAACTTTCAGTTATTTTTCAATGGCAACTTTCTTTTTTAATTTACAAAACTCTGGCTTCTCTTAGAAAGGAATAATTTTTTGGTACTACCAAAGGTAGTACCTCACCCTTTTGGGTAAGGAATTAATTCATTTCAGAGTGCGTGACTACCCCTCCCAACAAATGTCGTTCCCAGGAATCGAACCCTTGACCTATTGGTCATCTTGGGAATCTAGTTGGGTCTTACACCACTAGACCAACACCTTGTATTGGAGATACACATACATAAGTTCAGAGATTAATGCATAGTAATCAAGTTCGTAGTACTCTCTGAATGCAGTGGTACAGAATTACTTCTTACTATATAATTATAGGATTCATTCTTTGTAAAGTACTATCAACTGTTTGCAGGATTCTGGTGAGTGGATTAAAGTTTACTGAATAGTAATCTAAGGACTAAACTGCTAAATTTAGGAGCTAATGTGTGGATAAATTTTTAAAGTTGCATATGTGCTTTTATTTTATTTTATTTTTTGGTTGTTGGTTCATGAGTGGAAGTGATTCTGATTGCTTTTATGTTGTGCTACTGCTACGTTGGTCTGTAGTTCAGGACAGCGAGGTGGAGGGCTCTGTTGGCAGGGGCGCTTGCCGGGCCATCAATGCTTCTGACTGGGTTAGAGATGCAGCACACGAGCTTGGCCATTTACATTCTCATGCGTGCTGCTGTGTTGGCATCTCGTTGTGGGATTAAGAGCAAACGGTTTGGGAGAATTTGTAAGCCTCTCACATGGAAGCATGGTGACATATTCCTCATGTGTCTCTCCTCTTCCCAGATATTGTATGTAATCTTATGTACCCTTCTTTATTTATTTTCAAATGAGGAAAATACTATTACTTTATTAAAATGGATGTGCATGTGTGCTTCTTTATACTTCCTTTGTTCGTTCTTTAATATATAATATTATTTTTTTCATATTTTGTGGTAATGTAATTTCTATAAATAGTGTATATGATTTACTTGATGACTTTGTACTTTGCCGCTGATGCATAATATGAAGTACGATCCCATGTTTTATGTTCAATTTGCTGATAAAGCGTACCTCCAAGCATGATGTCTTCATTACCAGAAAATGCTAATGTGTACTATCCAGTAAATTCAGATCCTGTCTGATTAAATACTTAATATGGTGTTGAGTGGCTGGGAATTCACTTAGTGGGGCCTTTAACTAGATATTGATTTGATCACTCATCAACTTGTGCTTAAGTTTATAACCATATGCTCCTTTTATCCATGTTATGTATGCCTAAAGCTGCAGGGCTTTGTCTTGCCTAGTTGTCTTATAATTAGAATGTATATATTTTCTCAATGCTTGTTAAAGACAACATAATATGATGTTAGCTTAAGTCGTATGGTAAGTAGAAAGCTATTTGGCAAGTAGGAAGGTAATAAGGAAAAGTAAAGAAATTATACTGAGAAAACTGTTGCCCGTCTCAAATTTCTTCTTCACAGTCTTTATGTTTATCTCATGAAAAATGTTGCAGGAATTTGATAAAGTAAGAAAGCTTTGGATACAGCTTACATTCATGTAAATAAATATATGTGTCTCGTTTTTGTGACGATTGTGTCCGCATGGATGCACCTTGATAGTTTCCCTCTACAGCTATGTTTCTGAGTCTGAGACACACTCTATATTCAAAGAATGATTAACAGCAATGAAATCTATCTTGGTTTCAGGTCTGCTTATATATTAAAGCAAGAGAGTTTGCCATCTTCATATAAATCCTTTCTCAATAAACATGGTGGAAAGGATATGGCCATCTTACAAGGTGTAAAGGATATAGCCAGTGGCAAGCCTTTTACTAATTTGGAAGCTGTAGAAAAATACTACAAGACCATGGGTGTCAATATGAAATTAGATCCAAATATGAATGTCCCATGCTCGGTATGAAAAAAGGGTTTTGTGATTGTGTCCTTTTCTTTCAATCTCAGGAAGTGTAAATGTGTAATTACTGATTATACCCATAAAAAATAAATCAAGTAAAAAAATTAATTATCGTTGTGTTCAATATCAAAGTTGGAAGCTGAATTTGATTGCATTATAACAGTAGCATTGATTTCTTTATTAGGTCTGACTTAACAAATGTCACTAATCACAAATGCTAAATCATATTTGCTCTGATATTACATGTAAACTGCTTTTAATAAACGCCTGGACTTTGGTGGAAACATTTTTTTTGTTTTGTTTTATCTTTTCTTTTCTATGCCCTAACACTGTTCCCCGTTTAAGTTTAATTGTGATAATATTGAACTTCTCATTTTTATGTTACTTTTCTCTCATTAAATGTGTCATTCTGGCTTGATGCTTTTTGTTGAATTGTTTACTATTTAATTTCTGTCTGAAACCTGAAACATTTCTTGTAGACCTGCTTAATATTTAATTTGTAACCTATGTATATATATACACACACACACAATTACAAAGAGTGACTCAAGTGAGAACAGTTCTGATATAAAAAATGTGAGAACAATAAATCTGGGTCTTACAATCATACATGCATGGTTAGAATTAAAAATTAGTTATTGGTCAGATGATCACATCTTTTAATCTTGACCATTCAAATATAAGTCACTTCCTATAATTATATGTATATATAGTTATTTTGTTTTCTTTCTTTCTGTGTTTGAAATCACTGACACTTTGCAGATTGTGCATGGAAATCAATCATGTACTGGGCACATCTTTTCGTTTCTCCTTCAAGCCTACAAAAGAGCATTACCTGTTTACCTTCCAGTTTATCTGATCCCCGCGCTAATAGTTCATAGACAAGGACTTTTAAAAAGGTGATCTAATTAGAATACATATCAACTTAGTGATCAATATACTATTCATCAGTTCTTTTATGGTTCTTTTGTTATATATATGTTTTTTGGGTCTTTATTTCTGTAGAAACCTTGGTGAAGGACTACTATTAATGGTGGTTTTTCGAAGTGTGTACCTTTAGTGTTCATGTTATGAGAAATTGAGAGGAAGAAGGGGGTAAAGATAGGTCTGAAATAAAAAGATATGTCTGAAATGAGAATATCATGATTTATGCTATCAGGAGTGATTTAGGCATCCAATGAGATTATATTGTTTTGCTCTTATAGTCCATTATCAAAATGCTTATATGCAGGCCACACTCAATATTGGCAAAGGGTCTTGTTGGCACTGCTAGGTCAAGCTTGTTCCTGTCGGTGTATTGCACATCTGCCTGGTATGTAAACTTGTTTGTGTAATATTATATGTTACTCATCTCACAACTTACTGCTAAATTTGTTAGTTTTTGGATTGGGGTCGGTCTGTAATTGTTTGAGATTTCCAACTATGTTGAAAGTTGAAACAACGGATTGCCAAATGGCATAGGCAGGTGAGAAGGTCAAATATAATTTAGTATTTTCAATCAAAAAAATTTAGTTGTGTAAATTCACATTAAAGCAAAATTAGCTATTCATTTTATTTTAAATACTTTCTATAGCCGCATAATCTCGCTCACAAAGCTCCCTCTCAACAAAAATCAGAACAATGACAAGTTTTCCCTCTCAAATGACTTCTCATCTCTTGTAGTTTTACAATATGGTTTCAAATGCTTTCTTTCACTTGGCACTTCCTTCTTCTGTTTGACAAATTGACTATTTTTGTCTATCCATTTACTAAGCCTTTTTTATTCTTCTTTGCTTCACATGATTATTACATGGCATCATTATTTTGTTGAAACTTCAATCTGACATGTATGATATGGATGTCTCTACTCTTGGCCAGGATGTGGACATGCTTCCTGTTCAGGCTCTTCAAAAGATGTAATGTTCCAATGGTGGCCATGGGCACGGTATGTTGGTATTCCAGTTTCTGTTATTTGACAGAAAAATATCACTGTCATTACATTCATGAAAAATATATTTCTTTAAAATCGTGTTAACGATTTTGTTATAAAAGTTGAGCTTTGCATTCTCTTGCAGTTCCCAACTGGCCTTGCATTGGCTATCGAGAAGAAAAGCAGGCGAATAGAGATATCGTTATACTGCTTAGCGCGGGCTATCGAGAGTTTCTTCACATGCTTGGCTGATGAAGGATATCTGCCACAATCAAGAAAGATCAAGAGAGCCGATGTCGTGGTTTTCAGCTTGTCAACAGCAATCATAATGCACTGCTATGCAGAGGAAAGGGAAGTGTTTAGATCCAAGTATTTGAATGTTCTTGATTGGGTGTTTGGTGTGCCTCCTCCTCCATGTGAAACCCCACGCTGCAAAGATACATAAGCGCAACGCAGGCTCAGCAATAGAAGGTACTCTATCTAGAAAAGTTGCTCAACTTAGAATGCTAGCTTTTCAACCTATTCTTTACCATACACTTGGCTATTAGATAGAATTCCTTAGATTGGTCCACACTCTCTATTCAGTGGGTCCTATGTGGGTTCCACCAATAACTAAGTCTGTGTTAGAGAGTAAATTGAAAGTGGTGTGTATTCAAGGTCGGTCCTGACATAGTTGAGGTCCTGTGGAGGAAAAATAATTGGCCCGAAATTTATTAGAGAAATTTATAGACAATTTTTTATAGGATTTGAGAAAATTGTGGTTACGGTGGTTGTAGCTGTTTTACAACATAGATGATTTTTTTTGAGAATATGTAAAACTTCACATCACAATATCAATTTATAAATTTTTGACAAAGCTCTAAAGTTTTAATCATCTTTTAAGTACCATGATTACCAAATGAACTTAAAACCTAAACGCAAAACTATGGAAGGTATTAAAAGTTAAATCACTATATGATTTTAAAAATAAACAAATTAATAAAAAAACAGAAAAATAGAGGTATTTGATTAGAAAATGTTTAAAAATGGGTCCTTATTATTGTGGATCCTGAGCGGTGACACCTGTAACATCAGTATTACTAATCTCAGTGATTACTTGCACAGATCATAATAGCTCCAGAAGCATTCAACTCACTAAGATTGAAGGCATTTTCAGCTGATTTTTGTTGCATCATATTTTTCAACCGATTGAAGTATACCAACTATTCACCAGAGTCACATATGGATGATAATGACCCACAACACAAACGATCACCTCCTACCATACCTTAACATATTCTTTCTCTCTGCAACTTCAAGATCAGTGAAAGTGGGCATGTTTTACACGTTGATTTATTTATTTTGATAGAAAAATAGCAATTTAAGTAATTTTCCAAAAGTGATTTATGTTTGTAACAACAACTTAAATTTACAGAAACCATGTTAGAACATAGATGTATAACCCAAACCAAAGGATGAGCTAGTGGCCGAATAGGACAATCTGGATAAAGAATGGATTTTATGAAAAAAAGTCTTAGAAAAATAAATTATATGATAGAAGTATTATGGTGTAATCAAATGTAGAAATATTAGGGCGTGTTTGCTTTGATTATTTTCTGTTTTTGTTTTCAGTAAAATCATAAAAAGAGGCTGAAAGCATGTTTGCTTTGTTTGTTGTTTTCATTTTTTGTTTCAGAAAATATGAGCTTCATTTCATTTCTGTAAATTTTGAAAATGAGAAAATGTAATTTCCAACTTTTTCAATAATGAGACAATGACATTTTATTGAGAATTTTAAGACTTTTGTTACTTCATTAGAGCATATCCACACAGCAAACAAAATCTTATTTTATAATTTAATACAACTCCCCATGAAATAAGAACATCTATTTTTTTCCACAATGGCAAATCATATTCTTATTTGAGTATCAAAATATCTACTTTTTTCCCACAACATTTACTTCTCTTGGCTAAGAATAACAAAAAATAGTTCTTACTTCAAGAACAAAAATCAAGAAATAAGAATGATACAGTAGAGAACAAAGTAAGAATTATTTCATTAAGAACAACAATTGTGGTTGATGTTAGTTTCATATCTTTTTGATGTTTTAACATTTTTATGTTATTCCAAAAAAATTAATATTTTGGAAGCCCAATAACATTTATACTTACTTTCTAATTATACAATTCTTTATTACTTCTCTTTTTACCACAAGTTTCTTTGCTTCTTTCTTTAATCCAATTTTCAATGTTCATTAAATATGACTATTTTATTCAATTTGTATTGAATGTTTATATTATTTAATATTTTTTTAAATTATGTGCATAACCTTAAGCATTAAAAAATGTGGAATGGAGTATATTTTTTAATTCCTCACTTCACTAATCAACAAAATGCCAAAATTAATCAGTGAGTGTCTCCCTCATCCAGATTATCACACGTCTTTATAATAAAATTTATTTATTTATCTCTCAACATAACAACTTTTATTTCCATCTCTTATGATAATGTTGAAATAGTTCAATGATTGATATGATAATATATGATTTTGAGATGACAATTGAAGCTATTTGAAGTAAAACTAACCTTAATTAAATAATAGAGCATTTGTATGTTACTAATTAATTTTAACTTTATTTTTTGAAGAGCACCTGCAATGTGTGATGTTCTTTATGACTTGTCACGTGTTCATTCTGGTGACTAATGATCAAGTCCAACAATTAAAGGTGTTCAATGTATTATTTACATAAAATCTCTTGGAAAATGAAATACAGACATCAAATATATAGACATCTTACGGAATCATTGACTTGACTACTTTTGTGATTAAAGTATAGAATTGAATTAATTGCATGAATAATTGTTATGGTTTGTGAAATTTAGAGTGAATGAAAATAAAATAAAAATGATAATAATAAACATGTTTTAAAGAAATGATAACCTGAAGATAAAAAATATTTTTTGAAAATAAAAATAGAAAATAAGAATAAAAAATATTTCTTGAAACCAAACATATACACTTATTTAGTTTTAGTTTTCTAAAATGGAATATGTTAACTGGTATTTTAATTTTTTAGGGAAAAATTTATAAAGTCCCATGTACTTTATGCATTTTGTAATTAATCACCTGCAATCAGACTCAACATTTGCAATGTAACAAGAAGAAATTACTATCAAAATATAAAAATAATTGAGAAGAATATTAAGTAAATTTTAGAGTTACAAGTAATATAGTAAAATTGGTATATATATATATATATA